>NC_049997.1:5468775-5602687 GCF_000003815.2 Branchiostoma floridae | reverse complement strand
TCCTATCCCCATGGCGATGGTCAATGCTGAGTGATAGTGAGATCTGGCCAGGTCCAGTTTACCCAGTGTCTTATAAGAATCAGCTATGTTGTTATTTGCCGTTATCTGTTTAGTCTTGTCTCCACCTTCTTGGCACATCTTCAAGTCTATCTGATGCCTCTCCAGAGCTGCCTCACAATCCTGCAGCTGCATGTCCCAAAAAGCCATTCCCAGTCTGTTGTAAGCCTGACTCTCCTTGTCCTTCCTCCCCAAGTCCCTGGCTAGTGCCAACATCTCTGTGTAGTACTTGTGTGAGACCTGTGGTTCATGTAGCTGTTCCCTGTGCAAATCACCAAGCTTAAGGAAAATGTCCATCTGTTCAGTCTTGTTTCCTGTCTCCATGGCAATGGTCATTGTATAGTGAAATCTGGCTCTTTCCAGTTTACCCAGTGCCTTGTAGGAATCAGCTACATTTCTGTGTGCTGTTATCTGTTCTTTCTTGTCTCCATTCTCATGGCTCATTTTCAGGTGTCTCTGATACCACTTTAGGGCTTCCTTATACTCCTTTATGTCATAATGTGCATGTCCCAGTCTGTTGTAAGCAGCTCTTTCCTCATGTTTTTCCCCCAGTTGCCTGGCTAGTGAGAGATGCTGATTATAATACCGTATGGCTGTATGTTGTTCATTTAGCTGTTCCCTGCGAATGAATAAGTTGCCCAGCTTGCAGTAAATGTCCATCTCTTCAGTCTTGTTTCCTGTTTCCTTGGCAACATCCAAGGCTAATTGATAGTTAGTTTTAGCATCTGACACCCGACCAGACAATGTTGATGATGAGGCCAAGTTTTTAAAGATAGTCAGAGCTCTCTCATGGTTTAGGAAGGCTTTGGTTGTCAGCCCTAACTTGTTATAAGTAAGACCCAGTCTATTATAGGCCATGGCTTGTTTTGTATCTTCTGACAGTTCCTGAGAACACTTTAACATGTTCTGGTAATAATGGAGGGCTGACTGTAAGTTGTTTAGTTTAGTCCTGAAGAGATCTCCTATCTTACAGTTCAGGTCAAGCTGTAGTGCCTTGTCTTCCATTATTGAAGGTGTGGACAGCTGTTGTCGGTACATGTCACACATTTTCATATAAACCTCCCTCTGCCCATGTTGATCTTCTGTCTGTTGTGCCATCTGTAAGGCTGTGTTGAAGTGTGATGTTGCTAAGTCCAGTTTACCTAGGAGCCTGTATGTCTCACCTAAACATATATTTGCTGTTGTTGCTGCTTTCTTGTCTCCACTTTCTTGACACATCTTCAAGTTTTTTTGATACCAGTCCAAAGCTTTCTCATACTCTCCCATCTGATAATGGACATGTCCCAATCTGTTATAAGCTACTCTCTCCTCATACCTATCATTTAATTGCTTGGCTTGTGCAAGATACTTTCCATAATAGTGGATGGCTGTATCTGGCCATTGTGCCCTGTTCATCTCACCCATACCGAAGTAAACCTTCATCTGCCCATGTTGATCCCCTGTCTCCTGTGCCATCTGTAAGGCTGTGTTGAAGTGGGATGTTGCCTGTTCCAGTTTACCAAGTAACCTGCACATATTACCCACATTTGTATGTGCCTTTCTTAGTTCTTTTTTATCTTCTGCATCTCTGCTCAGTTCCAGGTCCTTCGTAAACCACTTCAAAGCTGCCTCATAATCCTCCATGTCCTCACAAGCCAACCCAAGTCTGTTGTAAGCAAGTCCCTCTCTGTCCCTTTTCCCTAAGTCCCTAGCTAGTACTAACATTTCATTATAGTACTTGTGTGAGGCCTTTGGTTCCTGTAGCTGTTCCCTGTGCAGATCACCTAGCTTACAGTAAATGTCCATCTGTTCAGTCTTGTTTCCTGTCTCCATGGCAATAGCCAAGGCTAACTCATAGTTAGTTTTTGCATCTGACACTTGACCTGACAATACTAATGATGAGGCTATGTTTTTATAAGCTACACAAACATCAGTTTCATTTCCTGCCTCTCCTCTGTATATAGCCAGAGCTCTCTCATGGTTTTTAAGGGCTTCCTGTTGCAGACCTAACATGTCACATGTCAGACCCAGTCTGCTGTAGGCCTTGGCTTGTTTTGTGTCTTCTGGCAGTTCCTGAGCACACTCTAACATGTTCTGGTAATACTGCTTAGCTGCCTCCTGTAAGTTGTGTAGTTTAGTTCTGTAGAGATCTCCTATCTCACAGTACAGATCAAACTGTTTTACCTTGTCTTCCTTCACTGCAGGTGTGTTTAGTTCTGCTTTTAGGGCCTGGAGCCTGAAGTGAATGCCATGCTCACCTGATGTGGAGGAAAAGGACAACAAGAAGTAAAGTAAGTTTTGTTAAGTTATGTGCATGATTAGCATTGAATCATCACCTATGCTAACAAAAAATCATGACAATTTGTTAACCCCTTCTACATTTGTAAATGCATCACCCTCTGAAGCTTCAACCAAATTGTTGGCCTGTGCTGTGGAAAAAGGCTTCTAGCTCTAGACCCAAAAGTTTACCACTTTTTGATGAAAGAGATACAAACACTGGAAGGTCTTCTGCAGTACCTTAGAAAGCCACATGGAGGTTAATAGTCAAACCTGTCCTTTGCTTTGCCATCACCCACATTTCCTGGAAAAATATAAGCTTGTGGATGCCACACTGTCAGTCAAAGTTGCCAGCAAACATACAATGTACACCTACCTGTAGGTGAGTCAGGTCTGCTGGGTCCTGATCCTGGAGTGCCTAGGCCTGTTTGGTACCCTGATGACAGAGAGCTCATGGAGAACGTTCTCTTCCTGGGTTGTACCATCAGCTGTTCCAGTTCCCTGATATCCAGTGAGGCCAGTTCTGAGATCTCTGATGGCACTTCAGTCTGTTGGTCATCTGTGCATTGGTAAAATACAGACCGGTATATGGACTTAACATTAGAAACAAGTGTTCAGAGATCTCTCCCTGAAATATTTTGGACCTTAAGTTTATTGTTTATCTTCTTCTTCTTCTTCTTCTTTGCGGTAGGTGACCAACATCGACGAGCCGATGAATCTGTCACAGTCTGTAATATCTTATCTCATTTACTAATACTATGCAAATAACAAAACATTTCAAAACATTCGGATGGCGCAGCCGAACACCAGCCGACTAAGCCGAACACCAGCCGACTAGCTCCCGAATCACCCCTAACCATAGTCGGGAGAGAGTCGGGAGCCAAATTCGGCTATGTGTAGCCTAGGCATAAGAAAGGAGGTTAATAATATATAACCTCCTTGTTCTTATGTATGACTTCAAGGATATAGAAACAAAACCCAATAGAATCATAGCTAATGATCATGAATAATTGAGTTTTCAGCCATAATTAAGCTGGTGTGTTACGCTGAAGGGCAGTTCTACCGGGTATACAGAATACAGATACAGAGCCCAAGAGATAAAGATATATGAGCCTGTTGTCCATCAACTCTGCCCAGCTCTCCTCCTAGGGTGTGACTGATTACCAGGAATCACAAGAGGAACACATAAGAATCACAGTCTCAATTGGCAATAAGGAAACTTATCAGATATATATCCTCTAAAACAAACATTAAAAGCTATCTGACTATGAAAAAACGGCATGATACACACAGGAGATATCTCCTATTCTGAATGCTCTGTTTCTCCTGCATTTCCCCTTTGCTTCAACTATTGAACTGAGCTTTCAAAATGCCAGTGGGAGTCAAATACTTGAGTTATCAATAATAGCAAATGTTATAATTACATAACAAAATACAACTTTAGTTGTTTATACAGTAGTTGTAGTTTGCTATTTGTCATCTTAAGTGGCATCTGATTCAACTGAATTAGTGCAACAACAAAGGATTAAGAATAGATGATATAAGATTATTAGAGAAAATGCTGATCAAGTGACCACGAGCAATAAGTTGCACGATTTCAGTACTCACTGATCTTTCGCAAGTAACATTGTCTCGTTGGTCTCAAAGTTCAACTGACCCTGCCAAAGTCAAATCTATTGACAATTATTGATATTGGCATGCGGAATATTGGTAAATCCGGGTGGCCACTATGCAAAGGTGGCCGCAAATACAGGTTTGACTGTAATGATTAACTACTAATATTTACTAATAACGAAAGCGAGTGATAACCCAAAAAATAAAAATGACCTGTTTGAGAATCGTTGCCATGTCTGGGAGAAGATGTGATGTCCTGCACCTCTCTGTCACTCTCTGATGATATACTGGCTGTATTCTCAGGTTCACTGTCTGCATGGGTAGAGTGAACACTATGACTTTATAATTTAGTTTATTACCAGTTCAATGGTACATTGTAGGTGTATGGGTATGTACATGTAATGTTAGTTTGGTGGATTAGGTTAAAATAGATAAACATAGATAAATTTTTGTCCAATATTTTGTTAAGCAATGTCGGCTTCGCAACAGTCAGCAATCCTTTCTAGTTTCTTTAGAAAGCCAGAAAAACTGAAAAGCATGACAAATACTGTCATTCTTAGTATCATACACGGCTATTATAAACGTTGAAGGTACACTAACTCATGCTATAATTGATGATTACAAAGTTAGAAAATAGAATACGCTGAGCTCAAGTTAATGCTTCCATGATCTTATCTAAAAGACTTGAATAAATCAGGTTGTGTGACCTGATGAATCGTATATGATTTTATATTACATATAATGATAAGTTGACATGGAAAAACAGATTTGTGAAATTGACTCACCAGAGTCTGCCTGTCCTTGAATGGGAGATGGACGATCCTGAAGCTCCATCTGCTGAATCTCAGCTGTAATTGTAGATGTCTGGTCCACAGTACACAGGAAAGGGGACTGGTCATGATTATCTGGGTAGTTGTCTGAAGGATTAGAGGACAGATTATTAGAGTTACTGTCAGTGGTTTGATATGACCACTTACAGTATAATACTACCATGTAACTCCCACTTGCAGGGTGCATATCACCTCAATTAAAAAAAATATTCTAAGGCTACAGTCATTACTGTGACTGTAACAGTAAAATGGTAATACAGTTGTATAACAAAGATGGCTCAAGTACCCCAGGCTTTGATCTCCATGAAATATTAGTCAAATACATTAATTATACAACATGTTAGGGTGATTTCGCTAGGCCACGTGCACATTTCAACAAGATTAAAAAATGCTACATATATATAATGCTTCTAAGCATAAGAGTCACCTTCATGGAAGAATTCTGATCCCCTCTGGAAGTCTGCTTCATCAACCTCAATATGTACATACAGCGGCATTCCTCCACACATCTGCACCCACTCCTGGCTGATGTACTCCTCAGTCAGGATGGCTGAAAGGGTCCCGTCTCTACAAGCTGTCACAAACTCTACCTGACTCTTCCTGTGGTAGAACCTCAGCTCACAGAGAACACATGCTTCATACAATTCCAATATTTCAGGCTCCACTTTGTGATACTTCTTCATTGTCTGTCTAAATCTTTCCTCATCTTTCAGAACTGCTATTGTAAACATCTTATCAATGGTACTTAGAAGATCTGTCTTTCCTTCCTCACTAAGTGTGCATGTGTTGTCTACCACAATGACTTCTGCTTTCAGCTGCTTATATCTCTCGATTGTTTCATCAAATACTGTTTCACTTTGTTCTTCTGTGATGTGATGTAATCTATCACGAAGAATGGCTTTTCCTTGTGTGAGAGTGCTCCTCGATCTTACTGACAGCTTTATTTTCTGATCTGTAGAGAATAAAAAAGTTTGTTATATGTCACTTCAGAGGACTGCAGAATTTTAGTTTCCCCTTTTTGTCTAGGTTCTTCCACTGCTTGTTGTCTCTATTAATTTTATTATAAGTGGGTATATGGTATATCACTGGTATGCAACTTATTTGTGACAGTCAATTGCAGCACCCTTGTGACTTTGTCTCCAATTTCACTGATGTTAGACGTATTTGTGTTTCAAGCGCTTATGAGCAGGTTATCAGAAATCACAGGGTTGCCACGTAACTTGTGATACTGTATGTTATTACACTGCATCAAAAAGAGATTTGCAATTATAAAAGGAAGTTCACTTGGCACAACAAATGACCAAAACAAACAAACAGACATGAACTAAATACCAGATTTCACTCTACTATGTAAGTTGACAGATTTATTAGAACACACCTTGAAACTTGCACTATTATTATAACAGTTACTGTAAGAACAACAACACTTGGAATAAAATGACAAGACCTTTTACTGTAAATGCAGAAATGTTCGCGGTGGATTAATGTTCGCGGTTTTCGCGGTGACCACTTCATCGCGAACTTAAAACCACCGCGAACATTTTTCTATTATGGTATTAGACTGCAGTCCATGGTGTTACCGCGAAATTAAAACCTCCGCGTAAAGTCCGCAAAATTAAATCCCCTCGAACTTAAATGCATTTACAGTAACTGATGATTAAATAAACACATTAGAGATAAGGCCATGTTGATTTGATTATATGGATGACATCCTCCGGGACCTCCAAAACTGATGCGAGCGAGCGAATAAAAAAAACAGTTTGGCAAAAAAAAAGTTGCCTTCAGTATGAAATCAAAGTGGCCAGGAAGGTTGAACATAGGACTAAACACACATACATGTAGTATGGTATACCAACAGTTAGGTGTAGGCACCAGTACATCATACGGGTGCAAAACATTTTTTTCTTCTTGGACCAATCCGAAAAAAACAGACCTGAAAAAACAAACAGAGGAACAGGTTTCGCCAATTACAAAATGGACACACTATGTCGGCAGCCATTTGGGGTCTAACCGGGGGCCAAGAAGACAACAAGAGCGAAGTCAAGTAGAGTTTTAGTCAATTGCACCAAGTTTCTACAGTCAAAGGTACAGAGATAGCTAGCCTTTATTACATGGAGATGGGATTTTAAAATGCAGTGGGAGTCCAATAATCCACCAAACAGATTCCTTTGTAGCAAAATTGACCAATTACCAATTTTTTGAGTATTGCCAGTTCTCAAGTTTTCACGATCAGGTCCAGGTTCGTGTCCGGACCTGGAAATGATCCTCTGGACCTGAATTTTCTGTACTGGTACCTACCCCAACCAACAATAGATGTTTTTTTTTTTTCTGGCCTTTCACATCTTATTCTTTGACTTCAGATTCATTTTGGCATTCTATGGCATTAGTTATCTGTTTTCTGATACTTTTTTTCAATCTACGGAATATTTGTGCTCATTTTACAGCTGCTTTGCACAATTTATTGTGTGGTCGAAAACTTTTTTTTGTTTTGGAAATGGCCTAAAATTGGTGCGAGCGCGGATGTCATCCATATAATCAAATCAACGTGGCCTAATAGGAAATCCAAGAAGAAAATTTCCCTAATAGACTGTAATTCCTTATTCAAGCCATGTGTTTTTGTAAAATACCATGCATTTACATGTACATGTACATACCTAGTTTCCTGACTTTCTTGTTCTCATCCGTGCATGTATCCCCAACAGAATCAGCTCCCCTTGTTTTGTGGGCTTGAGCAGTCTTCTGTGCATCATTGCCTGCTGATTTTAGTACAAAAATCAACATGATTCAACATATTGACATATCAACATATTGTGGTATTGACATTAACCAGTAACCTGACCATCTTAATCCATCATATTACATGTCATGATTTCCACAGTCAGTAGAAGTAAGTAAGTAATATTTATATCATACCTGGGCCACGAAAACATTCGATATGGGTGTTCTGGATCGTGTGATAACTTTCCGTATCACACAGGCTTCCTTCGAGTAAATTAAACTATTTCGAACGGGCCGAATACGGCACGGTTGAAAATTTGAATACCGGATTTGGACGTTAGAATTGCTGTTGTTACAATCTTTTGTTCGAGGACACAACATTTTCTCAACTTCTGGTGCATTTCGCATCGAAATATGTGTTTTCTCAGGTGGGTATGACAATATCTATCTTATATTTATACATGCATTGTAGATGCATACAGAATACAACACGGTGTATTCCGCTTCACCCTCAGTCCCAGCCCTCCCACGGGTCGGATCACCCTCCGGCCCTCGGCTGTTGGGCAATCCTTCCCGCGGTTGACACGGAATACACCATTGTATTTTATATGTATCTACCACGTATATATAAATATAAGATAAATATACATATGCATATATATATATATATATATATATATATATATATATATATATATATACATATACATCTATATATCATGCATATACACACATAAATACAAACACACACACACACACACACACACACACACACACACACATATACCATGCACATATATATATATAATTATATATAATTATTAATAACAACCATAACTATATAATTGTATAATTATATATATATATATATATATATATATATATATATATATATATATATATATATATATATATATAATTATATATATATATATAATTATATAAATAAGTATATACAGTAGAAGCCGCTTATTTCGTGCAATTATCCGGCTGGTGCAATAATGTGAAGTTATCTAGCCGGACCGCACTGTTTTGGGATTTGAGGATTCCGTGCAGTTAACAGAAGTGTGCGTTAATCCGGTGTGCAATTAACTGGCTTCTAATGTATACAATAATCTTAAGTTAAAGAGGAAAAATAATTTACCTGTGTCTGTGCAGGCTTGAATGAACTGTTGATGAGATTCTTCCCAGTATTCTGATGATAGTAGTTTCTGCCGACATCTCGCTGCCGTTTCAAACTCTGTCTCATTGTGTTTCAACACCCTCTCGATGCAGTGGGCCCAATGTCTTGCAGAGGTACCTTCATCCATGTCAACAATGGAATGATGAAGTTCATCTACATGCTCATGAATGAAGTCTGCCAATCCTGATTTGCTGGATACAAGAACAGGAACTCCAGCTGCGATGGCCTCCAGACCGACCAGTCCAAAGGGTTCAGCACGAGAAGGCATCAGGACCAGGTGGGCCTGCATCATCTCTTTACAGATGTCCTTCTGTGTGCCATAGGGTAGGAGGGTTATTTGTAGGTTTGATGACTTACAGTGTTCAAGGATTGCCTTGCTTGTTTTGAAGTCATCTTTGTCAACTCCTATGACACGGTACCTTACTTTCATCTTGTCTGCAACAATGCTCAGGGATTCAACAGCAAGGTCATATCCCTTCAGTTTCTCAAAACCCTTCACCCTACCAATGGACAGGACCACCATTGTCTCTGCCTTCTTGTATTCTGCCTGTGCCTTTTCAAAAACCTTGGAAGGCCTCTGCACAAACTTGAAATGCTGAGGCCTTTTGCTGGCAGGAATTGCTTTGAACTGGGTCTCAAAATGATCAAAAATTGTGTTCCCAAGAGAAAAGACCACATCAGCCTCTTGTGCATCTTGAAGGATGGAGTCTTCCTTCTTCCCGATGGCCATGGCCTCCTCATCCCCTTTGTAGTACTCGGTATCCTCTGGTATGTCACTGGTAAAGAGTATTACCCTCGTATCTGGATACCGTTCTTGTTTGATCCTTACTGCTGCTCTGCTTGTTACACCAGCATGTCCCACAATGCTAACTGTCTTTGCCGGAAGATGTGGGTATTTGACACGGTGGTCATATGTCAACCAGTCAGGCGATGGATCAGTCCTGGGGTCACTTGGGTCAAGTTTAGGCAGTAACAGTTCCACTCCATCTCGCTGTGCATCTTTTTTGTCCTCTTCAGTTGCTTGTAAAACAGCAGTAAACACAGGGGTGTCTTGTGACTTTTCCTTGAGTATTTCTCCCAGCTGTGGATTTATGGAGATCTCTCCTTGTGATGTATTGTACTCATCCTGAACCATCAATACAGCAAGGCTTTCTGTTACAAGGAGAAGTATTATTGTTACTTGAACATACATGTATGCATTTAACAAGTGTATTTAATCAGTGAGTAATGGGTACGTTATGTGAGATCACATGGCACAGTCGGCAGCGCGTTGGGCTCAGGCCCAAGAGGTCCCGAGTTTCGAATCCTGCCATGTCACCGATCTTATGTCCTTGGGATAGGCACTTTACTTTCCTCACTTTCCTCACTTAGGTGTAAATGAGTACCTAGCTGCTACTCAGGTAGCATAGGGGCATGTCCGGGCATGACGCACCTGCTATACACGAGTCGGGTAGGAGGAACCCCTTGCGTCCTTGCTTGGAAGTCCTCCTAGGAGTCGGAAACTCCAAACAACAAACCTACATCTGTTGGTGCAGTCTTACACATGACATGCAGTTCTTGTCCCTGTGGGACTTAGTGCGCAAGTAGACAAGAGGCACACCCCTCCTTTACCTTTTAAAAAGTCACGCGCTGGCCAGGCAGATGGGTCGCATAACCCTCAATGGCAAGTGGTCTGCCTACCATTATCTTCTGGACAGATGGATGCAAACAATGGGAACATATTGCATTGCAATCTATTACAATACACCTGTATTGTGATTTATTCAGATTATCAATTTTCTGCTGTAGTCTGTGAAATATACATGTAGAAATTAACATGGACAGTCGTCAAAATACCATGGCTAACAAAACATAGTGTCCTCACAAAATGTACCCCCCCCCAAAAAAAAGTCAAGCTGAAGTAATTGTGTGTCTAAGCTTAGCTTAGTCTGCCAGCAAAATTTGCACAGCAAAATGTAGGAAATATCATTTCAGTGAGTAAAAATTTTCCCAGACCCCATATTTCCTAATTTTGAAGTCAGATCTAAGGATTACAGTGTCAGACACAAAGCTAAGTGACCAAATGCAAAAAAAAGCTGAGCTTTTCCCAGAAAGAGAATGGACTGACTGCGAAGCCTGCGTGAGCCAATTCTCGTATATCAAGCAATCGGTCAACCTGTATTTATTTCAAATTAATATAATTTATTGTCATAATTTTGGTACATGCGGGTATAACCTCCTTGGCACATACACTCTTTTCAACATCAGTTGATAATTGAGAGGTTTCCGAATGCAGTTAGTCTTCGTACCACCAGTAGTGTCTGTACCCCCTGTAGTGTCCGTACCCCCAGTAGTGTCCGTACCCCCAGTAGTGTCCATACCCATAGTATTGTCCATACCCCCAGTAGTGTCTGTACCACCAGTAGTGTCCTTACCCCCAGTAGCGTCCTTACCCCCAGTAGTGTCCTTACCCCCAGTAGTGTCCATACCCCCAGTAGTGTCCATACCCCCAGAAGTGTCAGCACCCCCAGTAGTGTCCATACCCCAGAAGTGTCAGCACCCCCAGTAGTGTCCGTATCCCCAGTAGTGTCCGTATCCCCAGTAGTGTCCATACCCCCAGTAGTGTTCATACCCCCAGAAGTGTCAGCACCCCCAGTAGTGTCCATACCGCCAGTAGTGTCCATACCCCCAGTAGTGTCACCACCACCAGTAGTGTCCTTACCCCCAGTAGTGTCCGTACCACCAGTAGTGTCCTTACCCCAGAAGTGTCAGCACCCCAAGTAGTGTCCATACCCCCAGTAGTATCCAAACCCCCAGTAGTGTCCATACCCCCAGTAGTGTCACTACCACCAGTAGTGTCCTTACCCCCAGTAGTGTCCGTACTACCAGTAGTGTCCATACCCCCAGAAGTGTCAGCACCCCCAGTAGTGTCCGTACCCCCAGTAGTGTCAGTTCCCCCAGTAGTGTCCATACCCTCAGTAGTGTCAGTACCCCCAGTAGTGTCAGTACCACCAGTAGTGTCCATACCCCAGTAGTGTCAGTACACCCAGTAGTGTCCATACCACCGGTAGTGTCTGTACCCCCAGTAGTGTCCGTACCCCCAGTAGTGTCCGTACCCATAGTAGTGTCCATACCCCCAGTAGTGTCCGTACCCATAGTAGTGTCCATACCCCCAGTAGTGTCCATAACCCAGTAGTGTCCATACCCCCAGTAGTGTCCGTACCCATAGTAGTGTCCATACCCCCAGTAGTGTCCGTACCCATAGTAGTGTCCATACCCCCAGTAGTGTCCATAACCCAGTAGTGTCCATACCCCCAGTAGTGTCACTACCACTATAGTGTCTGTACCCCCAGTAGTGTTCTTACCCTCAGTAGTGTCCATACCCCCAGTAGTGTTCTTACCCCCAGTAGTGTCAGTACCCCCAGTAGTGCCTGTACCCCCAGTAGTGTTCTTACCCCCAGTAGTGTCAGTACCCCCATTAGTGTCCTTACCCCCAGTTACTTCATGTATTGGTACCCACAATAGTGTCCGTACCACTAGTAGTGTCTTCTAGCGGCGGCACAATAATTTATTTTGGAGGGGAGCTTATTTTATTCTTATGGCAGACACAACTGTGCTGGCATAAGGACCTAACCCTTATGGTTAAAAGTCACCCCCTTCCAAAAGAAGAGTTTGGAGATCTCATACCTCCATGAAATAGTCTGATTATGTAAATGACTTCCACATTTACTTGTACATAAAGTATGGTTGGTTACGTACAACGTACACCTTTAAATACTGTTAACGCAGTTAAGTTCATTGGGATTTAATTTTGTGGTAGCGGGAAAAGAACTGTTGGCGGTGGTTTTAATTTCGCGGTAGCACCCTGAACTGTAGGCCCGTACTGCCATAGAAACATTTTCGCATTGGTTTGAAGTTCGCGGTAAATTGCCAACACGAAAATCAAGAACATCAAATATTTCTGCATTTACAGTAACTTACACCTGTTGCAATGTTGATTGTCCAATCATTTACCACTTAGAAGAATTATGGCACTTTTACATTAACCATGCAAATTAGGGACCTATTTGCACAATTGGTATCTGTTAATGTTCTACTTGCCAGAAACTACACATTATATTACAAGTATTTGAGCCCTTTAAAGGTTAACACTACAAATATAGATTTTCCTCATTAAAGGCACCCATTGCAATTTTTAGAGCCTTAAACTTGGAAATTTCTGGATGAGACAATCGGTACGATATTGACATTTACTTCACCAAGCTACCATGTTTGTATCATTATTTCGTACTTTCAGCATTTAAAGGACACTAAAACATGCCGCAGACGGACCCCTTTGATTTATTGCGTCCCTCAATAAATCAGCACAGGGTCGAACCACTAACGGTTCCCTTCGGAAATTTTACGGTGAATTTTGAATGCGTGAGGTCACTGAGCGAATTGAATCTGATTTGCCTGTGCGCAAAACAAAACCTGATTCGATCAGGTGATGATATCTCCAGAATCATTTGGGATCATGTTCGCGTGTGTTTTGAAAATTTGATATAAATTATAATGGCACGAGCAGCGCTCAGATTTTCAATGAGTTCTGACCACCCAACGATGTCTCAACTTTGCTCAATGAAGGTCGATATGTAATGACACAGTGTTATTTAACCTTACTGTGTGTAAAAATGACTTAAAAATTGAATTTGAAAAGACAAAAAAATTGCATTGAATGCGTTTGAATATGCAAATTAAGTGTCAGTTTGCATAATTTGCACTTGATGATATACATGTACATCTCTGTCTAAGCTACCTTCATACCAAATACCATGTTAATTTGTTCCCTTCTTCAGTTATCCTCTTTAGAACATTTTGACAGAAACGTCCCTGCAGTTCCAGAGCAACCTACTAGGGGGCCCAAACATACACCACATATTCCTTACGTTACAAGCTATCTTCCACCAAAAAAATCAAGACCATAGCACATCCAGGTCAAAAGATAGAAAAAAACGGAATTGCTGCAGTACCAAGGTCACACACCAGGGTATCCAAAATTGACCTTGACCTTTGGCTTCCCAACACCTGCCCACATACCAGATATCATCGTTATCCATTAAGTGGTTCTTGAGTTATGCTGACCTAAAAAATCCAGAAACACAGACAAACAAACAAACAAACAAACAAGCAAACAAACAGACAAACCCAAAACTATATCTCATGCAGACGATAAACGCCGCTGCTCCTAAAAGGCTACAAAACATATGCAAAGCACTGGGTCGGGCCTTACATCTGCTTGGAGATTAGCTTGGCGGCAGCAGAGGGTATTTTCTGGTAACAAGTAACGTTACTTACTTACCCATGGTTATCCGTTAGTTGCTACGTTGTCTTGAAGTCGCAGCTTCTGGTGAGAAAATGAGATGTATAATTAGGACGACAAAAGCGGAAGTATTGTGGTTCCACGATGCACATTAGTTAGACGCCTTTTTTCATAAATGTACGTAAGGCTTGGCGAAGTTTGGTCGACAAAATACGAAGAATCACTTCTTCGGATGCTTTTGAAATCGGTTTGAGGAAGAAAACTACAGCAGGTGCTCGAAATGTTAACATTTTGTGCGAATTTTACACTAGTAATGAATGTTCCCTGTGCCCGGAAGTGAAACGTAACTTGATAGCGCTGCTAAAAGTTTCCAACTTTAACAAAGTTGGAAAGTATTGTTGTAGATAGCGATGGAAGAACGTAATCTTTTATGTGGTCACAATAAATAACCCACGTTACCTGCGTTGTACATCAAAAAAGTGCGTCCTCTCCCATGGTTTCAAGTTTGATAGTACCACCTAACGGTAGCGTACCTGGATAAGGTCAAAGTGCACATTGAAAGGGACACTTGTTACGCTCCTTCTCATTGGTCGATCTTCTCATGGAAGTTTTTCCTCTATTTGATGGTTGCCTGTGTGAAAATGTTTAGTACTAAATCATCCAGTGTAGAAAGCATTTGTATAGGTACTTAATTTTACTTAGGATATGTTTGACAGCTTCAAAATGTTAGTCAGCAGATTTTCAAGGCCGCACCAATCGTAAACCCCCTAACTTAACACCTGTACAGGGTCAGTTACACCTACACAATGGCATTCTTTATTGGACGCCATTCGTGGGACATACCACAAAGAAACGCTGGTGGGGGGGGGGAGCAAAAGCTTCTCAACATTTTATCTACCTGTCTGATCTTTGTTCATCGAGGTCGTGAACTAAGATTGCTTCTCAGCAAATGTTTTACTTGAAGTTGTAAGTTTCTTTCCGTCTTAGTTCCCTTGCAATATTCAGTTGTATGGGTCTTAGATTTGTATTACCACATAGGTTGGTCTCATAATGTTTGTTCTCTGTCACTGCGTTACAATTGGGGGAGTCCAACTGTAACGTTGGTCACACTGACGATACATAACGTCAATAATGAATAATGCTAGCGCTGCACGGCGCACCGATCGAGTGATTTACTTTGGCTAAACAACTAAACAAAGCTTCAGCCAAAACAAAAAAAGGAGCTTTCTGATGATATACAGCACAACACAATACTATAGCTATTAAAAGGGACAATAGAGATATGATGGCTTCACTCATGTCTCCGAACTTGTTTTTGTGCCGAATTTAGTCTGTGTGTATGGTGTCTGTATTGGCATGAGATAAAGAGCTATGTAATCTTTTTATATATCAACCCAAGCCACCGTCGCTGATATCGCTAGCATAAAGTCATAATCAGTTTTGTTTGCTAATCAAAAGTGTATATATTATATATAGGATTGTTGGTGCTGGAATAAAGAAATTTTCACTACAGTTGAACAAAATGAAAACGATAACAGCCTCACATTTCAACAACGTATTCTTTAATGACTGTTTAATATTAATCGGATGTGCGTTTCCATGACTTTGGCAAATGCATAACAAAAACAAGTGTTTTAAGTACAACGCGTTTTACTTCTTTAACGTCCTTTAACAAAAGCTTTGGACGTACGTGTATACATTACATGTGTAATATAATTTTGTATTGTCTTGGGACCTTACTGTAAGGTACATTTCATACAACCAGTTCTCAGTCCGTTTCCAAGTATTTTCGCTATATATACTGTATGCAGTATTCATATCTCCATACTGTCCGTTGCGAAGCTCTGTAGTCTGTTTAGCGGGCGGCTGAGGTTCCCCAGTCCGCCAGTATATGTTATCCCTCCATGTGCAATAGTACTCGACTGTACAAACACTAAGCTTAGTAGTTAACAGATGTACTATTGTTGTTGTTTTTAAAAAAAAAGTAGTCTGTAACTGTCTTTGTATGAAAAGTCGATTAAAGAAAATATAAAAAAATAAAATAAAAAAGTTCCTTACTACACTTAAGCTGTAAATGTGAAAAATGAAATAAATATAAGGGAATTCTAGAGATATATTCTGTAAAATGAAAGAAAGAATTCATAGAAAGAAAAAAAATATCCACCATCTCTGCGAGTCTTCCATTAGTCAGGATTTAAAGTATAAAGTCTGAGGAGTGTAAATTTCTGTTTCAAGTGGAAAAACTGTAAAGACATGTTTATTCTGTCCGGGGTTCTGTTCCAGATGCCGGAAGAAGCGCTCGTTCCGAGAAGAAACGTGGACGAGTCGTCTCCAAACGCCACCACAGTGCTGATGATGACCAGCTATGGGCTGAACACGAAACTCTTCTTAATGTATTGTTTACAGGGCACATAGACTTCTGGAGACGTACACTCGACTTGTTTAGCACCTATCATCCAACAACGGATCACAGACGTCATATTTACATTGTAAATAGAACCACTTATTACCTTGTATATAAGAATATTAGACTAAACTCTTGCTGGACAAGGAAGGATAGAAAACGTTCTTAGTTACTGTTGGTTGACGTGCCTACTTTTGTCCACATTTTTACGTGTATAGGTTATCGTGATGGTGTTTAACTGTTAGATATTTCACCTAGCGGATTGGACGTGGACACAGTTGCATCTCAGTATACATGAATACGTTACGATTGTTTCTACTTGGTCAGTATCTGGGCAGCAAGGAGACCCTGTACCCACGAAATTTAGCGTCAACAGTACACTTTGAAATCACATAGATCATAGAATGATTCTGTTTCTCTTGTATTGTAAAGCAATGTAAATCATATGTGGTAAATATACACACGGATGATAAGTATTGGGCATGGATGCAATAAGATATTCCAATATTATTATTTCGACTTAACGGACTGTGGTACCAAATAAACGCTTGAACCCGACTGGAGGTTAAGTATTTGTATTTGTCTTTACAGGTTTGCAAACAGACGTATCTACATCTTCTTGTAAATATTTAGCAATTCAAAAGATTATCCTCGATGTTACACAACAGTGATTTAAATTTTTTTGCGTTTGAAAAATTTGGAAATGGTACGTATAGTCCACAACGTAGGTAACTTTGATGTAAGAAAATTACATTGTATGATTGAGGCAGTATATCTTTAATTTGATGCAACCACACTTTAATATCACGTTTTTTATCACAGGGATTACATGGAGTCCGAGTTATCATATTGTATCATAAAGCCACACCAATTTAATTTGTTGCTTCTTGGATTTTTCCAGAAAAATATTGGGGCGGTCGGTCGAAAAAAATTGTAAAAAAGTCTGGGGTGAACATATAAGGCTTATATAACATAAAAACAAGGTGTGTAGTCAAGTTTTCAGATTTTCATGGCATGATTTATCCAATGAATCTCTTCCTTTGATTTGATACCACTGTTCTGAATAAAGGGAATCGTTTTTTTTACTGAGATTATGTGTGTTGGATTTACTTATTTCTGATTACTACTATTACCATAATGGTAATTTTTGTTATGTGCCTTGTCATCCTCTTGTATACTTTTCAGCAGCATGTGCCCCTGGAGTGGTTGTTTTACAGGTCTGCAATAAGAAAACATAATATTATTTTTCTTGGGACTAAATTCTTTTTCAAAATCAGAAAAAAAAGGTCGGGAAGTCCGAGAAGCAACATTTTAATTGGTGTGGCCTAAGAATAAATAAATGTTTTTATTTTCCGCCTTTGAGCTTGCATACTATGGTCTATGGCGTTATGGATATTGAGAAGTACCTCCGTACGAGCATCGAGGGGTCACAGATAAGGACAGAAAGTCATCTGTAGGTCGATGGTATCATTTTGAAAGCTAGTCTATTAGTACTACATAATGAGAAAACGAGACCACTTTCATCATTTCCTGTAGTAGTTGTTTGTAAGGAGATTATCTTCATTGTTTTTCTCTAGTCGGCATTCTTCATCAGCGTTAATAAGTCTCCATCTTTATCAATAACTGGTTGCTGCAATAGACCATTGTCATTGTGTACTGGACGGTACAAGGGTGACATCCAGCGACTTATAATATTATTGTAGTAAGTAAAACAAAATGCTGCAGTACTGAAATGGATTAATAGGAGTCGCTCTTGATCCATGTGAAATCTTGTTTTCTCGGTGAAATAATTTGATGTGTCTCCCTTGTCACTCACCGGCTATCAATGGTCATAACATTTGGAATACACAACATATTGTCGGTTAATGGACGATTCTATCATTTGGCTAATAGATTTAGCGTCAAAAGTAGTTTCATTGCTCTCATAATTATGAAAAAAAAAAACACTCACTCGAGATTAGACAGCAAATCGGGGGAAATTTCCCGGGATAGATTTGAAAGAGGTAGCTCGACATGGACAGAGTCATTTTTTTCTTTATTTCCAAAATGTTTGTGTTAGGTTTAAGCTAGTATTTCCCATCTCTTAGGTTTTTCTTTCTTCTTTGTTTTCTCAGTTCAGAAATACCAACACGGGTGCTGAACTGTTATCAATTAAAAAATTCGCACTTTTAGGCCTGTTATTCAATTAAAGAAAATAACTTAAGTGCACGTAATTACATTCCACATATGTTCCACATGTCTGTTGATGGCGAATTTATTATGATGTCTAACAAAATTACCAATGTGATGCGGCACTCTATGTACTGTAACGTTAACGTTACTGAGTTCGAAATATAAGTAAGAAGCTAAGAGTACAGAATTGTGAAAACGACAGCCTCTGGATCGATCTGGAATCATCTGGATACCACGTCTTATGTGTGCACTTCTCTTATCTAAATGAACCTTCAAATCTCAAAGCTTTCAACTTTTTGGCTGGATCCATCTTTAATTTAAGGACTAACAACATCTGTTTTTGTTTACCACGTCGTTCCACCCCTTCCAGATGGACTCGTCTAGTGACCTTTGACTTCCCTCTTGGATGGCGCGAAGATAGAACCCACGGTCGAATCATGATAAAAATAATCAGCGTTCTTCACTTTAACTACAGGCTGTTGTTTTTACGGCACAAGAGGTACACTTTGTGTTCTGACTTGCTAAAAAGGCATCTGGGGATCTGTGAGTGTTTCAGTTTTGTTTTGATTTAGATCAGTTAATTTTAGGGGTCGGAAAATCTGCTGCTTCTGAACGCAGTGCTCGAGATATTGGGAAGTGTGCATGGGCGAGAAACAGAGAGGGACTGGGCGTCTTTTGCAAGACATTTTCTTTATATATTACCGATTTTAAGATCAGCTCAAGAAATACGTATGGTCCTTTCTCTAACGATTTCGGCCTCAAGATTGAAAATGCCACGAAATCAGCTAATCCTGATGGGTGGTCCCATGTAAGGTCACCGGGGGTCAACATAGCTTTTCAGTCCTGCTTACCCACATAGTTAAAGATATACAGTAGTTGTCATGTCGCTTATGAAGTGATTGATAGAGAGAGTACTGATGAAGTAATTCACATCAAAGACTGTGATATTTTTCTGTTCTGTTTAATTTAGCCAATGTAGCCTGTCTCAGTGGCATGACATTGCTTTTCAATGGGGCACTGGAGAACAGATGCATGTAACAGACTAGTATAACATTTGTTCACCTTTATTTGTGGGATAACCTATATCCGTTGTATTTCAAAGCAGAGTATCAATAGGATATCAAGTTGACAAACAGTGGTTTCAAACTGCAGTATTTTGAAAATATTGCAATTTCAAACCCCTGTCTGTTGACTTGATATTCCCAAATACCATGCATTTTTAAGACAACTGACATAGGCTACCCCCTGATAAAGGCAAACTAGCATTAACATGATAACATCCATGACATAAAACCAATATATGAATATTGCACTATGTTAAATCAATCTGGAAATATTTACAAGTAAATACATATATGCTAGAAGCATTGCACTTTGTAGACACTTTCTAAATCACAAAGTTACAATAGCTGTTACGTTATTGTCAAGAAATATTTTCTTATATGCTACAAATAGCAAATGTGATTTAGGTTTACCATGTGTTTTCAAAGATATGTCCATGTTTGGTTACACAGTATGTAAACTGCATTTATAGTGTCTTGTTAGTACATGTTAACAATGAAAACTGCAGTAGGGAATGACAGTTGCAAACCTGAAGTAACATAGCTGCCATTTGAAAAATATGATACACTGTATGTTACACTTATTAGTTGTACAGTCTGGTACTGTTGTCGTCTGATTCCTATCTACAGATTAGCCAGCTTTATAGCAATGTTATTTTGTTGATGTTTGTCTCCTGTTTCCATGGCGATGGTCATTGCAGATTGATAGTGAGATCTGGCCAGGTCCAGTTTACCCAGTTCCTTGTAGGAAGCAGCTATGTTTTTATGTGCTGTTATCTGTTCAGTCTTGTCTCCACTTTCTTGTGTCATCTTCAGATTCATCTGATGCCACTTTAGAGCTGTCTCATAATCCTGCATGTCCCCACAAGCCAGACCCAGTCTGTTGTAAGCCTGCCTCTCCCTGTCCTTCCTCCCCAAGTCCCTGACTAGTGCCAACATCTCTGTGTAGTACTTGTGTGAGACCTGTGGTTCATGTAGCTGTTTCCTGTGCAAATCACCCAGCTTCCAGTAAATGTCCATCTGTTCAGTCTTGTTTCCTGTCTCCACGGCAATGTCCATTGCTGATTGATAGTGAGATCTGGCCAGGTCCAGTTTACCCAGTGCCTTGTAGGAAGCAGCTATGTTTTCATGTGCTGTTGTCTGGTTAGTCTTGTCTTCACTTTCTTGTCTATTTTTCAGGTCCATCTGATGCCACTGCAGAGCTGCCTCATAATCCTGCATGTCCTCACAAGCCAGTCCCAGTCTGTTGTAAGCCTGCCTCTCCTTGTCCTTCCTCCCCAAGTCCCTGGCTAGTGCCAACATCTCTGTGTAGTACTTGTGTGAGACCTGTGGTTCATGTAGCTGTTTCCTGTGTAAATCACCCAGCTTCCAGTAAATGTTCATCTGTTCAGTCTTGTTTCCTGTCTCCATGGCAATGTCTATTGCTGATTGATTGTGAGATCTGGCCAGGTCCAGTTTACCCAGTGCCTTGTAGGAATCAGCTATGTTTTGATATGCTGTTATCTGTTCAGTCTTGTCTCCACTTTCTTGGCACATCTTCAAGTCCATCTGAATCCACTCCAAAGCTGCCTCATAATCCTGCATGTCCCAACAAGCCACTCCCAGTCTGTTGTAAGCCAGCCTCTCCCTGTCCTTCCTCCCCAAGTCCCTGGCTAGTGCCAACATCTCTGTGTAGTACTTGTGTGAGACCTGTGGTTCATGTAGCTGTTTCCTGTGTAAATCACCCAGCTTCCAGTAAATTTCCATCTGTTCAGTCTTGTTTTCTGTCTCCATGGCAACAGCTAATGCTGTTTCATAGTTACTTTTTGCATCTGACACTTGATTTGACAGTGTTAATGATGAGGCCAGGTTCTTGTAAGCTATACAAATGTCAGCACCTCTTTCTAATGTAACCTTGTAAATATGCAATGCTCTCTCATGATTTTTAAAAGCTTGTTTTTGTTTACCTAGTATGTCATATGTCATACCAAGTCTACAATAAGCCATGGCTTGTTGGGTATCTTTTGACAATGCCTGAGCACACTTTAACATGTTCTGGTAATACGTCAGAGCTGACTGTAAGTCATGTAGTCTAGTTCTGTAGAGATCTCCTATCTGACAGTACAGGTCGAGTTGTAGTGCCTTGTCTTTCTTCACTGCTGGTGTGTTCAGTTGTTCATGGAGGGATTTCAAGATGTCTTTGGGATCCTTGTTACCTGAAAATATTGAGCATTATTACCTCAAAGCTGCTGTATTAGGCCACACTGACTTGATTTTATTGATGACATCGATGTGTGCATTACTTTTTGACTGTTCTAAAAAAAGGCACCTCCAACGAGACTCCATATGCATGCAAGTCTGAAATTGCCGATTCATATTGCTGCGAAAGGCCAGCATGTGCCGTTATTTAATTACCGCAAAAGGTGCTTATTTTGTCAAACTGCCCTAATAAGTATTCTCATCATCATAATCATCCACGGTCCTTGGAGTCATATACATATACCGTCTACTGTGCAATAGTGTACTTCTTTGATCATTCTTGTGAATATATTAAACATTGATTACTTCAGCTGAGTCTGCTCTGGTGGACAAAACAACCTACATGTGCCAAAACAACACACTTGATTCTTTTGATCCACAGTTTTCTATGGTTCAATTCGTAATACCAGCTTTGTAGTCCTGTGGTTTACCATTTTTTTGCTGGATTTTTCTTTGCTTTTGGCTTCTTTGAAATATTAGTGAGGTTGATGATCTATTAATCTGTAGTTTTAAACATAAAATTTGTTTGAACCAGTGACAATGATGAGCCAATGTAGTCATTTCTAAATGACTTGAATCCCTATGAAATGATTGGTTTGGTCTAGAAAACTTTAAATCTTACCTCCCACAGCAAAACTTTCTTTGTCTTCTTCAGTCAAGAGGCTGCCAGCTGATGCATATCCAGTATCAGATGATCTACTGGTCACTCTGGATTGTCCACTATCAGATGATTGGATGGTTGTTTTTGACTGGACAGTTGCTGCTGACCTTATGCTGGCTGTTGATGTGATACTTCCTGACCTGGGTTTTTGTTTGATCTGGAATTTATTAGGCCACTTGATAATGTCCAGTACTGAGCGTCGTTTTGATGTCACCTCTCTAACCTGCTCATCTGTGGGGTGTATACATTTACAATGTCATACACTTCTGCATTGTGTATAATTATGTATATTGAATGTTTGAATGAATCTTACAATATACACTTATTGGGCATTTATCATTTTAGGAAGACAAATTCACCAAAGGAGGCAAAATGATAAATTGTAAATTTGATAAGCACACTAATGAATTGATTTGTAATTGAAATAGCCTGACTAGACAAGTAATTTTTAAAATTTAGATTTCATTAGTGGTCAGCTAAAAATCACTTCTATCAGCAGCTGCAGCAGGGTTACCTTCCATGTAAAACAACAAGGTCCTACATGTACCTTTTGCACTGACTCCTGATGAAGTTCTTGTTGATAGAAGACTCGTTGCTGATCCAATACTTGATGTGGACCGGATACTTCCTGATCTGATTTTTCCTGTGTCTTCATCAGATTGCCAGAAGGTGTCTAGTGAAGCCAGCTGTGATGTCACCTGCTCTACCTGCACATCTTCAGAGTTTGCATCATGATGATCACCTGAAACAGGTAAGTTAAGTAAGTAACCTATACCCACTGCGCACATATTGGATCATCCGTATGAGTTATGGGGACAGCACCGAAGTTGCACAACAGAGCTTGACTAGTCCTCACAGTCTATAAAGACTCTGGATGGGTGGGTGGGAAGAAACTCATGCTCTTATTGAACATGTCCCTAGTTGCCTCGCCTTTCCGCAACCTATTCCCTAAACTCCTTGGCCAGTCTCCGTCGTCCTCCGGTAAGTGTCAGACGAGTCCGCTGTACTGGCAGTTGGCACTTCGCCTCTCATAGATATGGTATGAATAGGTGTACTCATTAGACTGATATCGATGCAATCAGTGCACAATGGGAATAGTATGCTGATAAAATACAATGTACATTGAACGTATTCTGACTGAATATAAGCTATTAATGAAATAGATGAGATAGATGAGATTGACTGTACATATATATAGGTATGAGGTCTCCAAACTCTTGTTTATTACCTGCTGCTTGCTGATTGCCAAGATTTATCTCCAGACCATCCTGGCTGTCCTCAGTCTGTGTTGATGATGGGATCTGCAGGTCATGTTTCAGGTTGTCAAGATGAAGTACATCCAGCACATTACTCCTGTTGTGTATGTGTGGCTGATAGAGGGGGTACTCCTGAGGTAGTCTTGGTTTGGGCTGTCCTTTAAAAGTCAAGCACAGATGATAATTAGTAATTTTCAATGAATTTACATTTCATTATCATTAGCCAGGCGCTGCAGACCAATCAGAAGGCCCCGTTCCACATTGGTTATGATGCCGTAACACATAGATTCCGGCCAGGCCGGTGTGTATTGCTCCTCTGATTGGTCAGAATGAATCGATTCCGGCACCGGTGTCGATGCAAATCAACGATTCATTTTGACCAACCAGAAGGAGCGATACACACAAGAAAGTAAGGGATACGCAGGCATTGGCCAATCAAAAGGAGCGAAACATATGCCAGAGCAGAGGGTATAAGTACATGTACAGACTGCAGGGGAGAATCCTCCTTTTGTTAACATTGATAATGAGTTTTGTTGTTCTTAAAAGTCAAAGACTGCAATGTTTCGAATATTGGTATGGTTGGATAGGTTTCTTGGTGCCCTATTGTAACCTTTACTCACTCTGTGGTTTTATTCGGTGGTACTATAGCAAAGGACCAGGCGTTATGACACCATATACTTCTCGGGGCGAGTCATTAACCCTTAATTAGATGATATGCAGTAGGGGTTAATCAAGCATTAAGATATTTTTTTCACTGTATCATTCTACATGTACACTACTATGCAGCACTTACTGTAGAAGAATGATAAACATAAAGAAATAATTGATATGTGTGTTATGAAAGAGCTATCATGAAAATTGAAGTTTAGAATGTTAAGTTACATGTACCTTCTGCAGTAGGTGTAGTGAATAGGTAGACCAGAGCCTTCCTGAAGTCCTCTATGTTGATGGTTGTCTTCACAGAGATGCTCTCAGCACAGAGTTGCTGTAAGGTCTCCTCACTTATCAAACTACTGACCAGTAGGTCATTCAGTTTCCCATTTTTGTACATGAACCAGAGTTCACCCAGGCCACCCAAATCTGTACATTGCAGGTAGAAGACCAGACTGCCTATCCTTATGCCAGTAACATTAACACCTTTGAATTTCTCTATCTGCTCAATTGCCTCTGCAGTGTCAAGCAAGTCTTCCATGGTCTTTATTTCAGGCTTCACCTGTTCCAGCAATTCAAGTATCTCGTCTGTTACTGTGGTGAGATCCAAAGTGACTAGTTTTTCTCTTGCAGAAGCATAGCTTTTCATTTGCTTTGGGTATTTAACACTGGGCCTGACTTGTGCAAGTATTTCCACCACAATGGGCAGTGGAGGGGGAGCTCCTGGAAAAGAATTAAGCATTCATTGTATTTTGCACTGTGATCATGAGTAACAATGTCTTTCCAAACCAGAAGACAATGCAAATGCAAAGAAGACCCTCCATGATCTCATACCTTCACCAGATTGTATTAACCTTTTCGAGTTTGGTTTGGTTTATTGAGATCTCCACTAGGGATTCAACATAGTCTTCCTGGAGTCCAGATTGAAATAATACAGACTGAATATAACAACAGAAATATACTATAAATCATTACTTTGAAATGACAGAAAACAAACGTAGGTTGAACTCAAAATCAGAGTGATAGTCATAGCTCAAGCTATAAAATAAATCAATCATGCTCCAATTTATTGTCAACAAATATCAATTGGAATAAACAAAAAACTTGATAGCATTTACTAAAAATTAAGGCAGGAGAGGTTGGAGGTCGAAGCAATGTGAGAAATATCATTTCCTATTGATTATGCAAATAAATTCCTCATTTGCATAACATATCTCAGGTGATCATCTTTCTACCCAATAGCACAAATTGTTCCATATGTATGTATTCAAATTGCAAAGAAGGCTTTTGTAGCATTTGCTCATAAATTACTACATGATTTATGTCCAATAATGTTCATCTTTACTTAGCTTTGTAATACTATAAATTCCCATCACTTACCACTAAGGAATTGTAGTATTTTCTCATTAATCATGCAAATGAGGTCTTTATTAGCATAATTGATATCTATTGCCATTCCTCTCTGCATAATTTGACAAGTTTGAGAGTCCAGTATTATGCAATGCAGTGGATTTATAAACTTTCTAATTAATCATGCAAATTAGCAATTGATTTGAATAATTTGTATCATCCAGCAACATATTCTCGAGTTATTCTCTTCCAAAGTTTGAAACAAAATTGGCCCGATAGTTCTGAAAAAAGCCCAACTTACAACATATACTATGATATAGCACTTTCTGCTCCAAGAGCTATCTACCACACCCAAAAATCATGAAAACAGCATGTCTACCACGAGATGTAAAAAAAAGGATGTTCCACTGCAGTACCTTACAAAGTTGCTAGGGTGCCTATTATTGAACTTGAATGACCTTTATTTCCAACCCCTTTCATTACCTACCTACTACATGTAAATATCATCAGACTGAATCTTTCAAGGCTTCTTGAATCATGCTGTTCACAGACAGACATGCAGACGGACAAACACACCAAAAACATAACCTTCTTGGCAAGTGTAATAAAGCACCTGACATTATTCTACTGCTGACAGGTATTGCCTACAAGTTACCTTTGAAGGCCTTCCTACTTTCCCCAGTCTCACCAGTAGGATCCATGTCTCTCTTTCTGTTTGGGAGTTTTCCAGGATGTTGTGTGTTGTTACCTGTGGATAAAGTTCAAATGATTATTAAAGCTACTGTACCAGGAAAAGCAATTGCAGAATGTACAATGTATCCGGCACAAGATTTACTGTTGTTGCTAATTTGTCATTCTTTTATTAAAAAAAAACAATCAAAAACATTTTGTTAAACAAGGTTTGGAAATTCGGGTTGAAGTCTGACAATATAAGGTTGCATCTTCATGCATTTATACTTTTACTCCAAATAGATCACACAGTGACTCCAGTTATAAATTAAAGAGTATGAAGGCATTGTGTATGGCCACCTCACAACATTTTAGATGAAATAGGAGAATGTGAAAAACATAGATTTAAGAAATTGCAGGCATCCTCACCTTCAGCCTACTGTGGTAGTCAATTAGATAGCAGGGAGAAGTTTAAGATCTTTATGCAAGGCTCAAAATTCAACGGGGGAATACAAATGTCACAGGTACACACTGACAGGAAAAATCTTATTTTGCAAATCTTTGGTCCAGAAAAGAAAACGTAGAATTTCTTACTCAGCACAATCTAATATGCAAACCTTACCGCCTCTCTTAAGAGCATAAATGTTGAATTTTCTTTTACATTTTCTTCTTGCAAGAATATTTTTCTTCATATAAGAACTGTCCATGGGGTAAGCAAAATAAGCGAAAATCATTTTGGCAGTGTATGTAATGCTAAATTTGGTACAACATCAACATTTCAGGGATGATTTATTTGCAATTGACTCTAATAATTTTATCATATATAATAGCTTTTACTAGTGTACAGTAACTTATACTGGGTCTGTTATAAGTACTTTGTTCTATTAACATTTAAGACGTGAAAAAAGTCAGCAATTCACTACTTCATCTGTTTGGTGCAACTTAAAAGCCTTCAATTTTTGGTTTGCACCGTCAAAAACGTTACATTTTTCAACAATGGAAATACATATAGAATACAACACGGTGTATTCCGTATCGCCCAAGGTATCAGCCCGACCGCGGGTCGGATCGCCCGAAGGCCGGAGGGTGGTCCGACCCGTGGGAGGGCTGAGACCGAGGGTGATGCGGAATACACCGTGTTGTATTTTATCTATGTCATATCCACCTGAGAAAACTACTGTTTTTGATGCGAAATGCGCCAGAAGTTGAACAAATTTGTTGCCCTCGAAAAAAAAACGTTGCAACAGTAATGTTCAGACGTCCGAATCAGGTATTCGAACTTTCGATGGCGCCGAAATCGGCCCACTCGAAACAGTTTGATTTATTCGAATGGAGCGCGTGTGATAAGGCCGGGCTGTACGGAAAGTTATCATCCGATCCGGAACACCCGTATCGAATGTTTTCGCGTCACAGGTATGACATAAAGCAATATACAATTCAGCCCTACAATCTTAATAATGAAAGTAGCAAAAGGGGTCTGTTAAGTGCCAATCATTGCTGTTATATTTTGCTCAAAAATTCAATCATTATCAACTGAAGATGAGTTTGTGACCTTCATAATGCAGGTACATGTACCTTCAAGTTGACAACTGTTGGTGACAGATACTGATTCAGAAGCTTTTCGTACCTTCCTCTATCTCCTCACCATGTACTGCACTCTGCTCAAGGCCTGTAGCAGGCTGTTTTGCACCAGTATCTGTGGGCACATTTCAAGTTGTTAGATGCATGTAACATTCATTACTATAATACCGACACTAATCATAATACCATGAAATAAATAAGCGATGAATTTAAGGAAATCTACTTGACTGTGCAGCAACAGTAATTTCTGAGGTATGCACACTTCAGACATCCACATGTTCAACACACTTTGAATGGTTTTGATATCGATGCATTCATAAACAACTAGAAAGGCAGACATTTGCTTGAGAGCAAATACAGCATATTTCAGCCATTCCCCCCCCCCATGCAACAATAGATAGTTCCAAAATCATCCATGTGTGAAAAGGGAACACTTCTGCTTAAATAACACTTTTACTAAGCACAATATTACACCCTTGTTTTTCTAACCACTTGCCTACTAGTTTTAAAAGAGGCGTTGCCTGGAGAGTAATGGCTGCAATGATTTGAAATTCGGAGGATATTGCTCTGTTGTGCTTATTATTTATGTGTGAGGCTGAGAACTTATTGATCGTAACTGGGAAAAATTATGCGTTGATCATTTGTTAAATTAATATCGCTTGAGAAATTGCAATAAACTTGCCAAAGCTATGGTAATAGATGTTACATCCATGAAACATTGAACCAAATTAAAGGCATATAATATAATACATAAAAGGTGTAATGGTTCTTAAAATTGTATAATATGATTTTAGCTTCAACTAGAGTTCCACGTACACATACCTTTGCCAAATAAACCAGGTTTGTTATGTAGAATGATGTCTGTAGACATATTATTAAATGTGTTACTCATTACATTTTATTTTATATGCCTGGAGTTGGTTCATAACATTTCGCCATTGCTTATACAAATTAGATCCCTATTTACATAATGATATTAAATTGTATCAAGCATCATTTAAGCTATCAGCACACCAAAAATCATGATGATCCTTTCATCCCTTTTTGACTTATTCTCTTTCAAAGTAGGAAACAAAACCGGCTCCTGCAGTTCAAGAAAAGACGTTTAGTGGACCCAAACATGTCTCTCTGCCATCTTTCTCAGTTACATATGTGAGAAGTTTGAAAGTCCCAGAATGCAGTGGATTTATCAACTTTCCTCATTGATTATGCAAATAAGCTGTTAATTTGCATAACTAGTATCTCATTATATAAGTTTTTACTTCAGCTCACTACATGCCAAAAATCATGACGATCCGAAAATGAGGCCGTCATTTGCATAATTGATATGCATTCATATTTCTCTCTTCGTCATCTATATAAGTTTGAAAGTCCTATCATGAAATGCAGTGGATTTATGAACTTTCCTCATTAATTATGCAAATTAGTTGCTGATTTGCATAATTAGTATTCCATTGTGTACATTCATTGTTACTTGGGTTATCTACATACCAAAACCATGACGATCCATCAACACGTTCTCGAGTTATTCTCGTCCAAAGTTTGAAAGGAAATTGGCGACTGCAGTTTCAAACAAGCCGCTAGGGGGTCCAAACTTGCAGCACTTACTCTCTGCCCCAAGAGCTATCTACCACTCAAAAATCATAACCACAGGAAGCCCAGAACACGAGATATAAAAAAAATTGAGGTTTTGCTGCAGTACCTTAGCAAGCCGCTAGGGGGCCCATTATCGAACTTGACCTTTGTTTTCCAGACCCCTACCCACCTACCAAATATTATTGGGATCCATCCAAGGCTTCTTGAGTTAACACAGACACACAGACTCACAAGCCTAAAACATAACCTTAGCCATTCTGGCAAAGGTAAATATAACCTCCATGTCACTTTGTCATGACACTGGAAGCTATCTACCACCCAAATGTCAAGACCATATCACGTCTGGGATAAGAGATACATTAAAAAGACCCTGCTATGATGGAATATTCACATTAAATTAAATATGCAAATGTGTTCTTATTCTGCATATCTAGTATTTCTTTTTGTACAACATTGTCTAAGGTACCTACATACCAAAAATAATTAAAATCCATTGTTCCCTTCTTGAGTTATGAAAAAGTCCATTTTACCAACAAATTCCTACCCATTTTGAACTACATGTACATGGCCGCCTGTCTGGAAAGGTCAAGGAGCCTGACCCATTGGCCTTAGCAACGCGTCAACAGCGCTGCACAGCTGCCACGGGTGGAATCAACCAAACCAGACTGGGGGGTTATAATGCTTCAGAAGTTTTTGACAAAAATGCCCCGGCTACCCGTAAACTGGCTGCTAGGGGGCCCAAACTTATGTCACTAACTCCTGAGCACAAGAGCTATCTAACACACAAAATTCGTGACCATAGCATGTTTAGAAGATAAGGAAACACACCCGGAAGTTGCGCTGCAGTACCAAGGCAAGCCGCTAGGGGGCCCGTTATCGAACTCCCCCTTCGTTTTCCAGACCCCTACTCACCCACCAAATATCATCAGCGTCCGTCGAAGTCTTCTCGAGTTATGCTGTCCGCGGACAAAAGTTTGCGAGTAAACCGGCGCCTGCACTTCCAACAAAGCCGCTAGGATGCCCAAACTCGCAGCAATCACTCTCATGTCCAGAACCCGAGATATCAAGCATGGAGGTTCCGCTGCAGTACCTTAGCAAGCCGCTATAGGGGGCCTATTATCCAACTCCCCCTTCATTTTCCAGACCCCTACCCACCCACCAAATATCAGCTGCATCCGTCAAACTCTTCTTGCTGTTATGCTGTTCACAAACGGGCAAAACACACAACCGGACCGAAAATATAACCTTAGCCATTCTGGCAAAGGTAATAAAGATTTTGGGTTATGAGAATGATGATAAATGTTACACCTCACCTTGTATGGTTTTGGCAGTCAATGATTTCTATAGCCAAAAAAGTTAATGTAAACTGACTTACCTGTATCTCTTCTTGTACAGGCTTGGATGAACTGCTGATGGGACTCTTCCCAGCACTTTGAGGATAGAAGCTGCTGTTTGCCCCTTGCTGCTGTTTTGAACTCTGTTCTGTTCTGTTTCAGCATTTTCTCAATGCTGTGAGCCAAGTATTTTACAGTGGCATCTTTGTCACTTCCATCCATGTCAACAATGGAATGATGCAGTTCATCTACATGTTCACGGATGAAGTCTGCCAATCCTGATTTGCTGGATACAAGAACAGGAACACCTGCCGCAATGGCCTCCAGGCCGACCAGTCCAAACGGTTCAGCACGAGAAGGCATCAGGACCAGGTGGGCCTGCATCATCTCTTTACAGATGTCCTTCTGTGTGCCATATGAGAGGAGGGTTATTTGTAAGTTGGCTGACTTACATTGCTCAAGGATTGCGTTGCGTGTTTGAAAGTCATCTTCGTCAACTCCTATGACACGATACCTGACTTTCATCTTGTCTGCAACAATGCTCAGGGATTCAACAGCAAGGTCATACCCCTTCAGTTTTTCAGCGCCCTTCACCCTACCAATGGACAGAACCACCATTGTCTCTGTGTCCTGGAATTCAGCCTCTGCATCTACAAAGATCTTTGAAGGCCTTGGAACAAATTTGAAATGCTGTGGCCTCTTGCTGGTGGGAATAGCTCTGAACTGGTTCTGAAAGTGGTCAAATGTCTTGTGTCCAAGAGAAAAGACCACATCAGCCTCTTGTGCATCTTGAAGGATGGAGTCTTCCTTCTTCCCAATCCCCATGGCCTTCTCGTCTCCCTTGTAGTACTCGGTGTCCTCTGGTATGTCACTAGAGAAGAGAATAACTCTTGCATCTGGGTACCGTTCTTTCTTTATCACTACTGTTGCCCTACTTGTGACACCAGCATGTCCCACAATGCTCCGAATCTTTGAGGGAAGATGTGGGTATTTGGACTGATGGTCAAAGGTTAGCCAGCCAGGTGATGGGTCAGTTCTTGTGTCACCTGGGTCAACTTGAGGCAGTAACAATACCACTCCATCTTGCTGTGCATCTTTTTTGTCCTCTTCAGTTGCTTGTAAAACAGCAGTAAACACAGGGATGTCTTGTGCATTCTCCTTGAGTAATTTTCCCAGCTGTGGATTTATGGAGATCTCGCCTTGTGATGTATTGTGCTCATCATGAACCAGCAATACAGCAAGGTTTTCTGTTACAAGGAGACGTAATTGTTACTTGAACATACATGTATGCATTTAACAGTCAAGTGACATGTATTTAATCAATCATAATGGGAACAAGTGCACATTTTGTATGTACCTGTGGATGTACATTGAATTGCAATCTATACAATACACCTGTATTGTGAATGTCCAGATTATTTAGGATTTTCGGTTGGCTAAATTGGCATTTGGACCTTCCACTGTTTTCTTATGAATGAATTAAGATAGAATGGAGCCGTAACGAATGTTGATAGATGGGCATATAAGAATTCGAAATCTGATTTTTTGGGGGCCAAATTGATGACGTCATCATTTTTATTGCCCCTAATATTATTTTTTCTGTGCCAAAATACAGCACTATGGTACATACCACTGTAATGAAACTTCGTTTTTCGTTGCATAATGATGAAAGCTACAAATGCACTGTTGCACAAATTGATATCTTCTAATGATCTGTAGTAATTAGAAAATGTCTGTTTTCATCTAATTAAAAAAAATTAATTCTTAATAACTACAGATTGCTAGTAGATATCAGTTTGCGCAACAGTGCGTTTGTAGCCTTCATCATTATGCACATGAAAAACATAGTTTCATTGCATTGGTATGTACCAAGGTGCTGTATTCTGTCATAGAAAAAAATTATACTAGGGGCAATAAAACCTGATGACGTCATCAATTTGGCCCCCCAAAAATCAGATTTAGAATTCTTGTATGACCATCTTTCAATATTCGTTACGGCTTAATTCTTTCTTAATTCATTAATGAGAGAACAATGGAAGGTAAAAATGTCAATTTAGCCATACCTTAAGTTTCTGGTGTAGTCTGTCAAATAGATTTTACAAATTAACGTGGACTGTTATCAAAATACCATGACCAACAAGCCACTACTCCCCCCCCAAATCAAGCTGAAACCCTTGTGTATATTTAAATCCCTGTAATAAAAAATTCATCTAACTTAGCTTAGTCTGGCAGCAAAATTTACATAGTTAAATGTAGGAAATAGCATTTTAAGAAGAAAAAATCTTACCCAGACCATTTGCTCATTTTGAATTCTGATGTTTGGATTACATACACCCTGTGTCTGTACTCCCTGCAGTGTAAATACCCCCAGTGGTAATACCTCCAGTAGTGTCCGTACCCCCAGTAGTGTCTGTAGCCCCACTTGTGTCCGTACCCCCAGTGGGGTACAGACACTACTGGTGATACGGACACTACTGGGGGTACGGACACTACTGGTGGTACGGACACTACTGGCCGAGAACTTCCTGAATGCCCCTCTAACAAAAAGCATACAAAACTAGAGTTCGGCGACCTCATATCTCCATGAAGTATTTAGAGCTTTGTCAATTTCATGCAATTGATTAAAACATTAACATTATTTATGCATTGTGTTCTTCATCATTGGCTAACATACACATGTATAAAATTCTCATCATTAATCATAAATCCATTTTGCAATGTTTAATAAATTATGCAAATAAGTTCCTCATTACCATATTTTGTATCTGCTTATTTTCCACCTATCATAATTAACAAGTGTTACACTTATTGAAGTCCAGTTATTGCAAACAATGGAATTATACAATTTCCTCATTAATTATGCAAATTAAGTCATCATTTGCATAACGTGCATATCATTATGAACATCTTTGCCCAAGCTACCTGCATGCTTAAAATGATGCCAATCCGTCAATCCTTTCTGCAGTTATCCTCCTTGGAATGTCTTGACAAAAACGCCTCTGCAGTTTTGAAATTAAATGTTAGGGGGCTGAAACCTCCCTAGTTTGTCATGACACTGGAAGCTATCTACCAGCTAAATGTCAAGACCATATCACGACCGGGACAGGAGATACATTGAAAAAACTGTTATAATAGAATATTTTCATTAATTATGCAAATGTATCATATGTTGCATAATTAGTATTTTATTTTGTACAACATTGTCTAAGGTATCTATAACCAAAAATCATGAAAATCCGTTGTTCCCCTCTTGAGTTATTGTCTTCAGACGTTTTTAACAAAATACCCCTGCTATTCCAAAAGTAGCCGCTAGGGCGCCCAAACTAATGTCACTTCTTCATGAGCACAAGAGCTATGTAACACCTTAAAAGTCGTGACCCTAGCTTGTTCTGAACACGAGATAGCAAACCCGGAAGTTGTGGTGCAGTACCAAAGGAAGCCGCTAGGGGGCCCAAAATCTAATCGTTTTCAGCTTTTATCACACACTACCAACACACCAAGTATGAAACTAATTCACCCAGCCGTTCTTGAGTTATCTTGCTTACAAACACTGAGAAACGCAGGGTAAACTAGAGTTCGGCGACCTCATACCTCCATGAAATATTTAGAGCTTTTTTAAATATTATGCAAATGACTTACAATTTACATAATTTATGGATGGTGATGTTCATCATTGACAAACGTACAGGTCATTAGTCATTAAGCGGATTTGCAATTTTTGTATAAATTATGCAAATCAGTTCCTCATTTGCATATTTGATATCTGCTTACATTTCACCATTTATTGAAGTCCAGTTATTGAAAACAATGGAATTATACAATTTCCTCATTAGTTATGCAAATTAAGACCTCATTTGCATAAAATGTATATCATTATGAGCGTCTTTGCCTAATTTACCTACAGGCCTAGAATGATGGCAATCCGTCATTCCTTTCTGCAGTTATCCTCTTTGGAATGTCTTGACAAAAACGCCCCTGCAGTTCCAAGATTACATGTTAGGGGGCTGAAACTTGCCTCAATTTGTCATGATGCTAAAAGCTATCTACCACTTAAGTGTCAAAACCATACCATGTCCGGGACAACAGATACATTAAAAAATTGCTATGGTAGAATATTCTCATTAATTATGAAAATGTAATCATATTTTTCAAAATTAGTATTTGATCTTGTACAACATTGTGTAAGGTACCTACATACCAAAAATCATGAAAATCTTCTTGAGTTATCCTCTTTAGAAGTTTTTGACAAAAATGCCCCTGCTATCCCAAAACTAGTCGTTAGGGGGCCCAAACTTATGTCACTTCTTTCTGAACACAAGAGCTATATAACAGTCAAAAATTGTGACCATAGCATGTTCAGAACATGAGATAGCAAAACCGGAAGTTGCACTGCAGTACCAAGGGAAGCTGCTAGGGGGCCCAAAATGTAATCATTTTCAGCTTTCATCACACCCTACCAACACACCAAGTATGAAACCAATCCACCTAGCCGTTCTTGAGTTATCTTGTTAACACACACAAACACACACAGATAGACAAACGCATGGTAAACTAGAGTTCGGCGACCTCATACCTCCATGAAAATTTAGAGCTTTTGTAAATTTCATGCAATTGACTAACATATTAACATAATTTATGCATGGTGTTGTTCATCATTGACTAACGTACACATGTCACAGTTATAAAATTCCCATTACTAATCATAAAGCGGTTTTGCATTTTTTACATAAATTATGCAAATAAGTTCCTCATTACCATATTTCGTATCTGCTTATATTCCACCTATCATAATTAACATGTGTTACATGTATTGAGGTCCAGTTATTGAAAACAATGGAACTATACAATTTCCTCATTAATTATGCAAATTAAGTCCTCATTTGCATAACATGCATATCATTATCGGTGCACACCCCAGTTCTTCCGCGACAGGGGTCCGAGGTAGTGCGCGACAAAAAAGTGACGAAAGGCTTCCGAGGGTCTATGTTTGAGTTGAGATTTCTCATTATTTCCTGCGAAATTACATTAAACGGTTACATGGCTGAAAAGCGTAGGAAATGGTGTGTTTTTGGTGCAAATTGTGTTTTGGTCCGCGGCTTACTTCCGGGATATTCCTACGCCTGAATGTGATTAGGCTCGTGACCTAGATTGACCTCTGAAGCGCTGTGTTAAGCCAAGTTGCAATGCCGCGCGTCTTGGAAACTGTAGTACTGTAGTACTAGAATTTTCTTCATAATTGGCTGGATTACTCTTCAGACTTTCCTCTTTCTGGCAGTATCAGTCGTGCTTGCCGGAAAAATCTGCTTCATCTGTTTTATCCAATGCGAAAATGCCCGATTTTGTGCATCATTTTTGACATGAAAATAATGTTTTTTCCCTATAATTTTTCAAAATTAAAGAAGTTGAAGGATCGAAACTCAGTTGGTCTTGTAGCTGAAGGAATATCCTCTCACCCCATAACTAGTTATTTTGCTTCAGGATAATTCCCTGGAAGAGATGGTCGCTAGACTTCAGGGTGTGCCGCCTCCATTTGAAACCCCAAATAAACTGGGGTGTGCCCCCTTAAGAACATCTTTGCCTAAGCTACCCGCATGCCTAAAATGCAGGCAATCCGTCGTTCTGCAGTTATCCTCTTTGGAGTGGCTTGACAAAAACACCCATGCAGTTCCACAATTAAATGTTAGGAGGCTGAAACTTGGCCCACTTTGTCATGACACCGAAAGCTATCTACCACCAAAATGTCAAGACCATAGCATGTCTGGAACAAGAGATACATTGAAAAAACTGCTATGATAGAATATTCTCATTAATTATGCTTATGTACTCCTGTTTTGCATAATTAATATCTTATCTTGTACAACATTGTCTAAGGTACCTACATACCAAAAATGATGAAAATCCGTTGTTCCCTTCTTGAGTTATCCTCTTCAGAAGTTTTTGACAAAAATGCCCCTGCTTTCCCAAAACTAGACGCTAGGGGGCCAAAACTTATGTCATTTCTTCTTGAGCACAAGAGCTATCTAACACTCAAAAATCGTGACCAAAGCGTGTTCAGAACACTGAGATAGGGAAACCGGAAGTTGCGCTGCAGTACCAAGGGGAGCCAATAGGGGGCCCAAAATCTAATCATTTCTAGCTTTTATCACACACTACCAAAACACCAAGTATGAAACCAATTCACCCAGTCGTTCTTGAGTTATCTTGTTTACACACAGACAGACACACAGACACAGACAGACAAACGCGGGGTAAAATATAACCTCCATGACATTTCATGGAGGTAAATATAACCTCCATGACATTTCATGGAGGTAAATATAACCCTCATGACATTTCATGGAGGGAACAAAGCCTTCTTCGTAGCCTTCTGGGAGCGGCAGCGCTTATTTTGGAGGGGCGCGTACTTCATTCTGATGGTAGACACGACCTTCCCGACGCAAGGACCTGGCGCATGTGTTGAACCCCCCCCCCCAAATAAACGCCTCTATCTCTGCTTTTAGATTAGCTCCTCGGAGGCAGAATATTCTTTAATTTTATTTTGAACATATCTACTTACCCATGTTTATCTGTTAGTTGTTGCGCTGTCTTGAAGTCGCAGCTGCTGGTGAGAAAAACAATATTTATGAGCAAGACGACAAATGCGGAAGTGATGTATGGCCACGATACACATTGGTAAGGCTTCCTTTTAGCACGAAGACGCGTGAGGCTAGGGCTAGTTTGGTCCACAACATACAAATATACAGTTCTTCAGATGGTTATGAAAATCGTTTTGAGGATAAGACTATCATAATAAGGTGTTTATGCGATTTCTACAGTACTAGTATAGTTCGAAAATTTCCGTACCCGGAAGCAAAATATAATTTGATAGCGGTTGTAAAAGGTTACAACTTGACAAAGTTAACAACTTTTCATTTTGTTGTAGACCCAAGACCATAATCTCTTAGGTGGTAACAATTGAAAGAATCCAATGGCCGACTTACCTGAGTTACACACAAAACTGTGCGGCGTCCTCGTCCATGGTTATAACAGGTATCTATGGTCGTGTACCTGGCTAAGGTCAAAGTGCGCGTTGAAAAGGACACTTGTTACGCTCCTTCTCATTGGCCGATCTTCTCATGAAAGTTTTTGTCCATCTGATTGCATGGTTGCATGTGTCAAGTGTAGAAGGTATTTCTGTATATAATTAATAGTACTCATCATATGTTTGAGAACTTCAAAATGTTACGTTAGTCAGCATACATTTTAAGAGGTCGCACCAATCGTAGACCCTCTTACATACACCTGTTCAAAATAGCGTTTACGGGACAACATTTTTGGGACATACCACAAAGAATCGCCGGAGGGGGGGGGGAACATTTTATCTACATGTGTACCTGTCTAATCTTTGTTCATCGAAGTTGTGAACTGAGATAACTTCTAAGCAAATGATTTACTTGAATGAAATTGTAGGTTTCTTTCCGCCTTAGCTCCCTTGTCATATTTATCTCCACGAAAAATGGAGATATAACGTTAGTTTTGGGAGTGTCTGTGTGTGTGTTTGTGTTTCCGGATATTTGTGGTCAGTAGGGCTGGGTACCGGTACAGAAAATTCAGGTCCAGGTCCGGTTCAGGTCCAAAGGATCAGGTCCAGGTCCGGACCTGAACCTGGACCTGATTCAGTATGACTCATACCAATGGTCCATTTCACTACAAAGAAATCTGTTTGGTGGAGTATTAGACTTACACTGGCGTTTTAAAATCCTACAACGCTAACTGCACCTGTACGATTGATTGTAAACTTTGGTAGAAATTGCTATAAACTCTACTCTACTTCACTCTTATCATTTTCTTCCAACTGCAAGCGCCAAAACGTGTGAATGCCTGATAAAAGAATATGTTAATTTTCTAATCGGTCCAGCATTCTGTCCACCTAATTTTTTCAGGTCCGGTTTTTCTGGACCGGTCCAATAAGAAAAACCGGTTTTGTACCGGTATACTGTACCGATACCCAGCCCTAGTGGTCAGCATAACTCAAGAACCTCTAGATGGATTACGATGATATTTGTTATGTACTAAGTAGGTATTAGGAAGACAAAGGTCAAGGTCAATCTTGGGCCCCCTGGTATGTGACCTTGGTACTGCAGCAAAAATAGTTTTTTGTATCTTTTGAACTGGATGTGCTGTGGTTTTGATTTTTTGGTGGCAGATAGCTTATGACGTAAGGAATAGGTGGTGCATGTTTGGGTCCCTTAGCAGGTTGCTCTGGAACGGCAGGGGCGTTTTTTTTCAAAATTTTAGGAGGATAACTGAACAAGGGAGCGACAAATTTAGATGATATTTTGTATGTAGGTAGCTTTGACAGAGATGTAGATCCTAAAATGCAGATTAAGCAAACTGGCACTTAATTTGCATAATTAATGAAATCTATATTAAATTTTGCAGTGTTTCCATTATCCATTATACGACTCCAATACCTGTAATATATGTACTTTGTGGCTGGTGTAACATTAACAGATAACAATTATGCAAGTTAGACCCTACTTTGCATAATTAATATAAAAGTGCTATAATTCTTCTCAATGGTATATTGTTGGACAATTAACATTGGGATCGGCATAAGTTATTTAAAGGTGTACATAAGTAAGCATAGATTATGTAAATGTGATAGTACTTTACATAATCGGACTATTTCATGGAGATATGAGGTCTCTGAACTCTTAGTAGTAGTAGTACTAGTACTAGTAGTAGTTCCCTTGCTATATTGCGAGGTTTATCCAGATCCCCTTGTCTTTTGTTTCTTCACTACCACACAGCGCCACGAGCAAATGTCACTAATGAATAAGGTGTAAACGATAACAGAGTGAAATTCTACCAAATATTCTTGAATAAATGTTTAATATACATTGAATGTACATTCCACAGGACTTCAGTAAGGTCGTTATCAGAATCACGTAGTGTTTTATATACAACACGTTTCCCGTATTTTATGTTCGGTCAAAAGCTTTGGACAAATATGCAAGGTATGTATTCATACTCGCTCAGGACCTTAGTACAACAAAAGGTATATTTCATACAAAAGGTTATCAATCCGTCTATGTTCTCCTTCTATATATACTTCTATATATTCGTATCTCCTTACTGTCCGTTGCGAAGCTCTGCTATCTGTTGAGCGGGCGGCCGTGGTTCCCTAACCCGGAGGAAAACATGCTAACTTTGTCCATCACCTTCCTACTCGCAGTGGGCGACAGTTTCAACGCTTTACAAGCCTTAAACCTCTTGTACAACTTCTCAAACATAGTTCTAACTTCCTCATGAGACTCCTTCGCGGGGTTTTTCAGAAACATGCAACCAAGCGCGGTGGCGATCTTCTCTCCCTCGGAAGTCTTGACCATACTGTCCAGTTCGAGGTCCCGTTTGTTGCCCACCACCATGACGTGCACCTCCGGCGCGTGCGCGGACGAGCCCTTGGTGTGGTTGATGAGGAACTTGAAGCGCATGATCTCGTCGAAGCTGCACTGGTCGTTGATACATTACGCGATGATGAACGCGTCCCCCCAACGGATCTTCTCCTCAAGTTTCGGCGACTGGGGATCCTCCTTAACATCAAGAAGGAAAATAAAATATCCCTCTTAGATTCTCGAGAAGCCAGTGATAGTCTTTACATGTATGTCAAAAACCCTAATGATCATAAAAAATACAGTGATCTCGTAGAAGCTGCACTGGTCGTTGATACAGTACGCGATGATGAAGGCGTCTCCTCACCGCATCTTCTCCTCACGGTTCGGCGACTGGGGATCCTCCTTAACATCAAGAAAGAAAATCAAACATCCCTCTTAGATTCTTGAGAAGCCAGTGAATCAGATAGTCTATACATGTATGGCAAAAACTCTAATGATCATAAGAAAAATACAGTGATCTCGTAGAAGCTGCACTGGTCGTTGATGCAGTGCACGATGATAAAGGCGTCCCCCCACCGGATCTTCTCAAGATTCGTCGACTGGGGGTCCTCCTTAACACCAAGAAAGAAAATCAAATATCCCTCTTAAATTCTCGAGAAACCATTGATAGTCTATACATGGATGTCAAAATCCCTAATGATCATAAGAAAAATACATTGCTCTCGTCGAAGTTGCACTGGTCGTTGATACAGTACGCGATGATGATGGCACCGGATCTTCTCCTCACGGATCGGTGACTGGGTCCTCCTTAACATCAAGAAAGAAAATCAAATATCCCTCTTAGATTCTCGGGAAGCCAGTGATAGTCTATATATGTATGTCAAAAACCCTGTATGATCATACAAAAATACAATGATCTCGTAGATGCTGCACTGATCGTCGATACAGTACGCGATGATGAAGGCGTCCCCCCACCGGATCTTTTCCTCAAGGTTCGGCGACTGGGGTCCTCCTTAACATCAAGAAAGAAAATCAAATATCCCTCTTAGATTCTCGAGAAGCCAGTGAATCAGATAGTCTATACATGTATGTCAAAAACTCTAATGATCATAAGAAAAATTCAATTGTCTCGTAGAAGCTGCACTGATCGTTGATGCAGTACGCGATGATGAAGGCGTCTCGCCACCGGAACCTCTCCTCACGGTTCGGTGACTGGGGATCCTTCTTAACATCAAGAAAGAAAATCAAATATCCCTCTTAGATTCTCAAGAAGCCAGTGATAGTCTATATATGTATGTCAAAAACCCTGTATGATCATACAAAAATACAATGATCTCGTAGAAGCTGCACTGGTCGTTGATGCAGTCTGCTGTGATGAAGGCGTCTTCCTGGAAATTGGCAGCTAGGAAAACGTAAAGGTTTAGCCTCCGAAGATATGCTTAGTAATTAGCGTAGATGTACTTTTCTACTCAGACTCAATTTACTTTTACCCCCAAGCAGATGTTTGAAGCCTTTTTTTACCGTTATCAGATTTTCCCTTAACTCTGACTGAGCGTAAACCTGTCTCATCAATGTTTGTTTCTTTGTTTGTTTACTCCAGGAACACATCTGAAGACGCCCTGCTCGCCTCCGTGGCGCGAGTTCTGGTAAGTATCTTAAGATTTCTCAAGAATTTCTTTATTGAATCACTCATACCTTGGTGATGTAACAAGTACCCTTTCCTTTCTTCTCCATAGCTGATAGAATGAAGTGACGGATAAACTTAAACGTATAAAGTACATTGTATATGATCACAAATGTTTCTTTTATTAATTTAAAAATATCCACAAGGAGTCATGGTATAAGTTTGACGTGTGTTCCGCATTACACAGATGATGACCAGCTGATCCTCGTTCCGAGAAGAAACGTGGACGAGTCGTCTCCAAACGCCACCACAGCGCTGATGGTGACCAGCTGATCCTCGTTCCGAGAAGAAACGTGGACGAGTCGTCTCCAAACGCCCGGCCACAGCCCTGATGATGACCAGATGATCCTCGTTCCGAGAAGAAACGTGGCCGAGTCGTCTCCAAACGCCACCACAGCGCAGATGATGACCAGCTGATCCTCGTTCCGAGAAGAAACGTGGACGAGTCGTCTCCAAACGCCACCACAGCGCTGATGATGACCAGCTGATCCTCGTTCCGAGAAGAAACGTGGACGAGTCGTCTCCAAACGCCATCACAGCGCTGATGATGACCAGCTGATCCTCGTTCCGAGAAGAAACGTGGACGAGTCGTCTCCAAACGCCACCACAGCGCTGATGATGACCAGCTATAATCTGAACTCGAAACTCCTCTTAATGTATTGTTTACAGGGCACATAGACTTCTAGAGACGTACACTAGACTTGTTTAACTCCTATCTTTCAACAACAGATCACCGTCATAGACAAGAAACATTGTAAATAAAATCACATCTTACCTTGTATATAGGACTGAACTCTTGCTGGACAAGGAAAGATAGAAAACCTCCCGTAATACTTTTTCAACATTTTCCATGTGTATGGGTTGTTGTGATGGTGTTTTAACTGGTAGATATTTCACTAAGCTGTTTGGACACATTTATCACCCAGTTTCATTGACGTACCGACGTTACCATGCATAGTTTATACTTATTCAGTACATAACAATACAGACGTACAAGATGTAGTGTCATCCGTCCACCGTGACAATACATAGATCATAGGGTGACTCTGTTGCTCTGTATGGTAAATCAATGTAAATCCTATGATTTAAAGATTTCACGGATGATTGGTATTGGGTATTTATGCAATGAGATAATCCAATATTTTAGTGTTTTACAAAATCAACGCTTGAACCCGACGAGAGATTGAACCTTTGTCGTTACAGGTTTCAACGGCGATGTTTAATTTTGATGTCTAAGGTTGCAGACCTGTATTTTCTTGTAAATATTGATGAATTGTCAAATTTTATACTCGGCGTTTCAAAACAATGATTCAAAACTTCTGTTGTTGAAAGTTGGGAATTGGGACGTATATTTCACAATATAGCTTTTGTCAAATATTGTAGGCTGTATAATTTGATTTCGATGTATCTTTATTTCTCTACTTCTTTATTACTACTCTATCTTTGCTATCATGTTGTTTCATCATGGAGGTTACCCGGAGCCCGGAGTGCAACCATATAATACTGTATCACAATGAATAAAGACCTTGATTGTATTTGTATGCTTTTGTGATTATATACATAGATTTAATACACATTGAGAAACACTTCATTGTGAGTATTGTGGGGTCACAGACAATAACAGAAAGGGTTTTGTAGCTACATGAGATCATGTTCACAGATACGTAGCCTCTACCAGGCTTCGCAGATCAGAGGTGTTACAGTAGAAATTGGACAAATAGGCGTCACTAGTACGCTAGGGGAGTCGACCGGCCAGAGGACTAATTTCCTCAATACGCGAGAAGAGAAATGAGTCCTCTGGCCGACCAACTCCCCTAGCGTAACTATTGACTCTATTTGTCCAGTTTCTACTATTAGACCACCGATCACAGGAGCATGGTAGAGGCTAACAAATACGTACTTTTAGCTTAGAAAACAGAAACAATTGCACAATTTCTTACCGTAGCTCATGTTATTCTCTACTCCGTATTCTTCAGTAGCCTTTAAAATTTCCGTTCTGATCAATATCCGTCTGCTCCAAGAGACAGTGATGTTGCTTCAGTCATTGGTGTACATGGTAGAACAAGGATGACATCTAGCGAACTGAGATATTATTGCAGCAAGTGTAAACCCTTGCTGCAGTACTGACATGGATTAATAGAAGTCGCTTTTGATCCATATAAAATCTTGTTTTCTCAATGAAGTAATTATATTTCAGCCATACATAGTATGGTGAAATATATTGTATTCGAAATGTTTCTTTCTTCTTTCTTTCTCCTGTCAAATCTTCAAAGTGATTCATCTCCGCCGTTCCTGGACCGAATGACCTGAAATTTGGCACAGGGGTAGAATGGGCCAATACCTTGATGCTTTTTTCTCCGTTTTTTCATATCTGCCTCTAAAATGATTTTATTGAGATTTTTTTGGTCAATTTTAGACCAAAACTGTATATTTTGGCCCCTGTACCCTGGTATTACAACCAAATGAGCTGAAATTTGACAGAGATGTGCCTTGATAATGCCCCCATATAAATTCGATAACACTTTTGGTGTACAGTACAACAAAATGCTTATTTTTGCGATTTTTTGACCAATTTTTGACCAAAAAAGGACACTTTTGGCCCCTGTACCCTGGTATTACAACCAAATGAGCTGAAATTTGACAGAGATGTGCCTTGATAATGCCCCCATATAAATTCAATAACACTTTTGGTATACAGTACAACAAAATGCTTATTTTTGCGATTTTTCGACCAATTTTTGACAAAAAAAGGACACTTTTGGCCCCTGTACCCTGGTATTACAACCAAATGAGCTGAAATTTGACAGAGATGTGCCTTGATAATACCTTCATATAAATTCAATAACACTTTTGGTGTACAGTGCAACAAAATGCTTATTTTTGCAATTTTTGACCAAAAAAGGACACTTTTGGCTCCTGTACCCTGGTATTACAATTAAATGACCTGAAATTTGGTATAGATAGGCATTAGATACTTGGTAACAAGATTCAAGTCAAATTTTTGACATAAACAACTTTAAAATGATTAATTTTGGCACTTTTCTGAGGGGAAATTTGTTTTCCTTTGGCCTCCTGACGTGACCTTCCGTGACCCCGCACAGAGCCACACCTGTGCGCGTCAGCCGGAGAGTTAATTGAATCAAAGACCTAGCCAATCAGCGAAGAGGAGGCCAAAGGCTAATTAATATTCATAAGCGGGGCCTCATGATCCCGTATATAGCAGTGTTCCCGCCAGGGGGAGCGAAGCCCGCCTAAGGCTCTCGCATTTTACACTATTCAGAAGGCTTTATATTGTATCAGTTCTTAGGGGCATATCTATGATAATCGCAGCAGTCACTTAACTTCTCTTCAGGAGTTTAGCGTAACACTATTTCAGGTCAAACCGTCAAAGGCAACTAAAAACAAACTTTAACGTTACTGAGTTCAACAGTACTTATAACTTGTTATCCGAAGTTGAAACGCTAGCGATGGTATTTTCGCTGCGCTGTTAGCTCCGTGCGACTGTTGTTGACGGTCTTATAACGGTATATTTTGCACCCCTGTACCCTGGTATGAGTAACATTTGGTATAGATAGGCATAAGATAGTTGGTAAAATGATCCAAGTAAAATTTTTGGCATAAAGTACTGTAAAAGGCTTAATTACAGCACTTTTTTAGGGGAAATTGGTTTTCTTTTGTTCTCCATGCCATGACCTTTCGGACGTTCACCCCACAGAGCCGACATCTGCACCTGCGTCTAGCCGGCAGGAAGAGTTAATTCAATTAATGGTTCAGCCAATCAGCGAAGAGGAAAGCGAAGGCTAATTAATATTCATAAGCGGGACCACACAATACGTTAATTTGAAGACTCAGGCCGTACAGACTTCTCGCCAGGATTTTTTCAAAGCGTCGGACAGGGGTCCGGGGGCCGCCGAATGTCCCTGGCGGGGTCCAGGGGCAGGGCCACTGTGGGGGGGGACCCAGGTGGGCGAAGCCCCCCCGGAAGCTCTTGCATTTTAGACTATTGAGAAGGCTTCTTTTATCAGTTTTTTTAGGGCCATATCTACGATAATCGTAGCAGTCACTTACTTCTCTTCAGCAGTTTGACTTTAAAATATTTCGGGTCAAAGCTTCAAAGACAACTAAAACCTCATAAACAACAAACTTTACTTAGCTCAACAGTATACAAAAATATTGTACGGGTTGCCATCCTTAGTTGAAGCGCTTATTTATAGCGCTAGTATCTTCGATGCGCCGTTAGCCGCCGTGCGACTTTTGTTGACGGTCTGATATCCCTACGTCGCCGCCTCGCTGATATTCCCACGAATATGTTTCAAGAAAAATACCCAGCAAAAAACGCTGTTCTGCGTCAAATTCTATTCTATAAAACATGTGGGACTCAGTGTTACAGTCTAAATATTTTGTAGAAGCACCGCTGTAGGAAAGAAGGTCCAAGCAATGTAAAACATCACGTAGCATGAAGTTCGCTGTCAACTGGCACACAGCACATGACTGTTTGAAACTCTAAGTCTAATCAACAGCCGTGTTTGATTGATAGCCGGCGGTCCTTTGATGAAGTCGGCGAAAAAGGCGTAAGCATTGCGTAAAGTAACTTAAAGAATGCCAATACGGCACCCTTAAGCACACTTTAAGAGAGCTTAAAAAGCGGTTTTCATGCAGTGAAAGGTGCGTTAGTTAGAAAATCTTTGTTTAGTTTTGATACGTAATTATAAGTTAGACAGTGGCGAGAATGATTATTTTCTCATCAATATTTCTCTTCAGAATTATACGAACTTAATTGTACATCTAAACAATTGGCTTACCTGTGCAATGTTTATATGATTAATGATCATGTGTAACGTATGGCTCCTAGTCAATAGATCAGCATTTTCTCTATAGTGACCACCTGTCTATAGTGGCCACATTTCCTAGTGCTGTTGTTGTTTGACATAAACCTTGAACATTTAAATTGTAAGTAACTTTAAACTGCCAGAGTTTCAGCCCAATAAAACACTCTCAGCGCCAGGGTATGAACAGACTGACCAGACAGACGAAAATAAATCCTCGAACAAGGTTCAATCGTATCTTCCGGGTCTGGCAGGAAGTTGTTAAACTAAAATAAGAATAGGCTCGATGGCTGATTGCATACAAAGTAAAACAGTTTAACAGTTTTACAGCTTGAAGAAAGCAAACGCTCCTACAGTACCTGCACCTGCTTGATAATTATTAAATCGTATGCCCTACTTGAATAAAAAAAGTTCACTGCAATAATAAATGTACCCACGTCACAAGGAGCTTATACTTTTTTAAACTTACACCTAGTTATCGTACTGAAAATTGTTAATGACATTACATGAAGTCATTCAACAATTTTCAGTCATGATGAAAATTTTCTGAATGGAAGGTGTGATTATTGTCATTTTCTGAAAAATAGAAGCAAGTTCTGTTTTTACCTGGAATCAATTCACAATACCAGTCCACTTTGGGGGATAATGTACTGTTAAGAGGATGTTCCATTTTTGCGCAGGGGTGATTTGGAACAGTCCAATGTTGCATGGGAAGGGGTATGGCTGAAATATGCTGTATTTGCTCTTAAGCAAATGTCGGCCTTTCTAGTTTGATATGTATCCCTTGTCACCCACCGGCTCACAATGATCACAACGTTTGGAAGTACCCAATATAATGACCGTTTGAAAACTTGGCTAATAGATTTTAGGTTCAACCGTAGTTTTAATGGTAAATATTTCTATTTTGGAAATAACACACGGTTCTGTTACCAGATCAGACAGCAAATCCGAGGATATTCACTGGGTCAAAATTTAAAAAAATACCCATAGTTTTATATGGACAGAGACATTTTCTTCTTTATTCCCAAAATGTTTGTGTTAGGTTCAAGCTAGTATTTCCCATCTCTTAGGTTTTTCTTCCTTCTTTGTTTTCTCAGTTCAGAAATACCAACACTATCCTTGGTGCTGAACTGCCATCAAATGGAAGCACTTTATGGCCTGTTATTCAATTGAAAAAATAACTTAAGTGCACGTGATTACATTCCACATTTGTTCCAAGTCTGTTGATGGCAAATTTACATATTGATGTCTAGCAAAATTACCAAAGTGATGCGGCACTCTATGTACTGTAACGTTAACGTTACTGAAATACAAGTAGAAGCTAAGAGTACAGAATTGTGAAAACGACAGCCTCTGGACCGAATGCTGGATACCACGTCTTGTTGTCTATTTTTCTTATCTAAATGAACCTTAAAATCTCACAGCTTTCAACTTTTTGGTTGGATTCATCTTCAATTTAAAGACTAACAACATCTGCTTTTGTTTACCTCGTCGTCTCCATCCCTTCCAGATGGACTCGTCTAGTGACCTTTGACTTCCCCCTTTGATGGCGCGAAGACTGAAACAGCGTTCTTCACCTTCAGACTGTTGTTTTTACGGCACCAGAGGTACAGTCCTGGGGTTGTGACTTGCTGAAAGTCATCTGAGGATCTGTGAGTGTTTCAGTATTGTTTTGATTTAGATCAGTTCATGTTTGGGTCGGTACTAAAATCTACTGCTTCTGAATGCACTACAGCGCTCAGGAGTGTGCATGAGCGAGAAACAGGAAAGAAATTATTATTGGGCATAAGAAAGTCAGTCAAGTCAGACTAGAGTAGCAAAATATTTCCCTTTCTAATTTTCCAACCAGAAGATCAGCTTAAGAAATACTTATGTTCCTTTCTTTAACAACTTCAGGCTTAATATTGAAAATGCCACGGAATCAGCTAATCTTGTTGGGTGGTCCCACGTAAGGTCACCAGGGGTCATTATAGCTTTTCAGTCCTGCTTACCCACATAGTGTAAGTTATAGTTGCCATGTCGCTTAGAAAGTGAATGGTAGAGAGAGTACTGATCCTGACAACAGCAGAGAGTTTATTGAAGTAATTCAGAACAAGACTGATCATATTCATTCATTTCTGTTTAATTCAGTCAGTGGCATGACATTGGTTTTCAATGAGGCCCATGAGAACAGTTTCATGTAACATATAACATCAGTTCACTTTTATCCGTAGGGTAACCTAAATCAGTTGTATTTCAAGTAGGGTATATATGGATATCAAGTTGGCATACAGTGGTTTCAAACTGCAATATTTTCAAAATATTGCAACTTGAAACCACCTCCCATTGACTATCCCCAAATACCCTGCTGACGGATGTTACCCCCAAATAAAGGTGAACTAGAACTGACATTAACTTGAAAGTTCATCTGTGTTGGTACAAGTCATTCTTGAAATAGTTGAACTGTAATTTCCAACACCAAAATTGGACTCACCCAAATTTTCGACTGTACAGCATCAGTCTTTGTCAAGGAATGAACAATCCACTGCTGTTGTGACGTCACGTTATGTAGATAGAACACGTGACTCAGTAAGCAGTGGATTATAGGTTGCAGGAAGTCTATGGCGCCCACCGTCTCTGTTCAGGGATGGTTGTAGAGCCCGGATGTAGATTGCTTCTTTAATCCCTCTGGCGAAAAAGTCTGGTTCTGTGTCCAAAATTTCAACTTTGTCTAGTGACACTGAATGACCCGGCGATTCTATGTGTATATGTTGGGAAACTTCTGAGGTTTTTGAACTCGGGCGTTTGTGCTCAAGGAACCTGGTCTTAAGTGATCTCTCAGTCTCCCCAATATAGGATTCTGTACAAGGGCCCCTGATGTTCTGTCCTTGGCACTTAATATGATAGATGACACCACACTTTTGTTCTTTAGGGGTTTTGTCTTTAGGTGCTACAAGGATGTTGCGCAGAGTATTCGCCGGCCTGAAACAGGTTTTTATCCCATGTGAGGTGAAGATTCTTCTAAGTCCTTCAGATACACCTTTCACGTAAGGAAGCACAACAATTCCCCTGTTTTTCCCTCTGCTGGCGTTGTTCTGTGTAGTATCACTGGGTGATGGGGGTTTGGGTGCTGTAGCCTTCTCTATGGCCCATGTGGGGTATCCGCACGTTTTCAACGCCTGGGTAATGTGAAGTTTCTCCTTCTGTTTGTCTTGAGGGTCAGTTATCACTGTTTCCGCCCTGTGGAAAAGGGTACGTACAACACTTAGTTTGTGTTCTAACGGATGTTCCGACTGGAAGTTCAAATATTGATCAGTATGAGTAGGTTTGCGGTAGATTGTCACTCGCAGGGACCCGTCTTCTTGTACTGTTGTCAAAGTGTCAAGAAAGGCTAAGGATCTGTTCTCTTTTTTAATTCCTTCTCAAATGTGAACTTTATGTCAGGATCAAGGCTGTTTAGATGATCTGTGAACTTGTCACAACAGCAGTGGATTGTTCATTCCTTGACAAAGACTGATGCTGTACAGTCGAAAATTTGGGTGAGTCCAATTTTGGTGTTGGAAATTACAGTTCAACTATTTCAAGGTAGAACTGACATTAATATATCCATGACATATATCCAGTTAAAGTTCTATATACAAGTACATACACTATATGATTGATAGAAATATTGCACTATAATGTTGAATCAAGCTGGAAATATTTACAAGTACATACACTATATGATAGAAATATTGCACTATGTTGAATTGAGCAAGTACATATTACTCTATTTATAAGTTATATGATAGAAATATGTAAACACTTTCTTAATCATCAAATTACAATAACACTTGCATTATTGTCAACAAACTTCCTGATGTGCTTACACACTGCACATGTGACTTAGGTTTACCAAGTGTTTTCACAGATATGATATGTCCATGTACAAATCTCATTTAATCTCATTTTATCAGTAGGTATAAAAAGGCATCTGAGTGTTGCAACCATGAAGTTGCTATTAGCTGCCATTGTTTGAATATAGGATATGCTGTATGTCAAATTCTGTAATTATGCAGTATTGTTTTATTTTTTTTTTTTTCCACATTTTATTCTTCATTCACAATGTTACAATCAATGATACAATGAAGTGTGTAAGTAACCATGGTAACAAACAATAACAAAATAGATTACGTCGAATATACACATATATATAACGAGTTATTATATTTTACAACATGTCCCCTGACTTCAGTACTACACTAGTACTGTCTGAAAAAAGTATGAACGTTGGCACTAAAGAACTTAGCTCCTCTCCCTTTATAAAATGCAACAAGTAAGTGCTCACGAAGGGAGAACAAAAGTATTAAATGGCAAGCATCGAAACACAAATAAAAAGCAGATACATCTGCATCTCAACAGTCCCAGTCATATTGCCAGCTTGTGGGCAAGACAGCAATTACTCAAGACTTTGTTCTTCTTATTTCATACTATATATGTTCAGAAACATGGATATTTCAATTTCTGTGCGACATTAACTTTAGGTCTGTCAAAAATGTTTGAAATATGTTGCTGTATAACTCTGTATTAGTATCTATATGTCTCAACCACTGTTTAAAAATAGAGAACTTTGCAATCGAGATTATCCTGTTAACAGACCATATATTACTGATTCCAAGAAATATAAGTGGTTTTGTTATTGTGACATGTAATCCTTTTCGATACAACACATTTCCAACATCCTTCCAAAACAACCCCAGCTTTCTACAGTTATAGAACATATGGACATAGGTGTCTTTTTCATTGCATAGTGTGCATACAGGGCTGTATATTTCACCCAGTTTGTTTTTAATTTGCCACTTATTTAGTTTTAATCCACAGGGTAAAATGTTGTGCAGGAGTTTGAAATTAAGTTCTTTTAATTTGTTCTCTTTAATGTTAACAATTAAATTTTTCCAAATTAACTTCTTATCTAAAATTGTAACATCAAGTAGTTCAATCCACTCATCAATACATTTACTTTCTATAACATTCTGTGATTTTATCTGGTTATAAAGACTCCTAGAGGTGAGTTTGTCTAGGGGAACAAATACAGTCTTCAAAATTCCAAGCTGATATGGTTGGTCACATCACCATCTGTATGCTGATCCCCAACCTGGCTCAACAATGCTTTCCAATGCCCTGGTATAGCAACCCATACATTATTATGTTCAACTAGGAAATTCCTGGTGTCATATAATTTCAAAAATAAATCTTGTGCGTTTATATATTTCCCTTGCATGAAAACATCTCGAATATGTATGAGGTCACACTCAATCCAGTGTTTATAATACAAAGTTCTATTACCCAGTTTAATATACTGATTTCCCCATATTACCTCATTCATGATCTCTTTTGCTGTTTCTGGTACCTTCTTTACCCCTCCACCTGCTTGATGCCAGGCCAATATTATCTCCTTATAAAAGATTGGCATAACTGGTAGTTTGGGGCAGTCCCCCTTCCTACAAAAGTTCATATTGAAAATCAAATTATCTATTCCACACTTACTGAAATAGTATTTTGGGATAAGTTTCCATTGCACATTATGTCCTTGGTTGAGTCTCTTTACCCAAAGGGCTAAGAAGCCCTGGTGTTGGGCTCTCCAATCAACCATACTTATCCCACCATCACTGTGGTCTCTGATCATACATTTTCTACTTATCTTATCTTTCTTTCCATCCCATATAAAGGTCCAACATTCCTTTTCTACAGTTTTAAGTACCCATTCTGGAGTGTCTATATTCATCAAATTGTATGTAATCAGAGATAGTGCTAACTGTTTCACAACGGTTATTTTTCCATAGAGTGTTAGTTTTCTATTTTTCCATAGGTTAAATACATTCTTCAATCTTTCTATTTTCTTTTCCCAGTTCAACAACTCACAAACACGAGGATCATGTCCAAAGTAGACCCCAATTGCCTTAACTGGTCCTTTGGTCCATTGTAAACCCAACATACACTTCTCTTTATTTTCCCATGATCCTATCCACATAGCTTGAGTTTTATTTTGATTAAGTTTTGTCCCAGCTACCCTTCCAAAGTCAATGATAAGTTTTACTGCATTTTCTATTGAACTTTCATCTGCAAGAACTAAAGTGGTATCATCAGCAACTTGTGTTATCTTTATTTCTTCTGAACCTTCCGCATGTGGAACAGTGATACCTCTGACACTTTGAGATTTTCTTAATTTAGTAGACAGAATTTCAGTAACCAGTATGAACAATAAACATGATAGAGGACAGCCTTGTCTTATTCCTCTTTCCAGTGCGAAGGGTTCAGAGATCCAATCATTATTCAATATACTACTGCGGGTATCTTTATAAAGAATGCGAATCCATTGAGTGAAATTTGGACCAAAGTTGAATTTTTCCATAGTTTTATACATGAAGTCTCTATTTACCGTATCATATGCTTTTTCAAAATCAAGGAACAAAAGTATAACGTTACCAGGTATTTTCTTCTGTTTTGTATAAAATATTATGTCATTTGTTAGTCTTATGTTTTCACCTATGAATCGTCCTTTTATGTATGCTGTCTGATTTTGGTGAACAAGTTTTGAAATAACTGTTTTAATTCTATTGGCAAGCGTAAATGCAATTATTTTGTAGTCGCAGTTGAGTAGACTGATTGGTCTCCAATTTTTTAACATATGTAATTCATTTTTCTTGTGCAGTAGTTTTATCAGTGCTTTTCTTTGTGAATATGCTAAGGTTTTGTTTTCAAAACTTTCCATAAAGGACTTAAAAATAATAGGTCCTAATAAACTCCAGAATTTTTTGAAGAACTCTGATGGGAGCCCGTTTGGTCCTGGAGCCCTGTTGCTCTTCATACTCTCTAATGCACATTCACATTCTTCTATTGTGATCTGAAAATCTACATGTATTTTTTCTTTCTCCTCATCACTTAGGGTGCAATCTAATTCTATGTCAGACAAGTATTTGTCCACCTCTTCCAGGTTAATGTCTTCTTGTGCATACAAGTCTTTGTAATATTTCACTGTTTCTGTTAATATTTCATTTTGGTTTGTGATCACATTATCTCCTAGTTTTAACATGTCAATATTGGATTGGGTAGCATTATGCCTCTCTAGATTTAAGAAGAATTTTGTACACTTTTCCCCTTCTTTTATCCACTTTGCCCTTGCTCTTATGTAAGCTCCTCTAGCTTTTTCCTCATAGTAATTTCCTAACTGTGTTTTTGTTCTTTCCAGTTCAGTTTCAGCTTTATCATCACCTTTTTCTTGATTCTCTAGGTAAAGTGTGAGTGCTTTTACTCTATCTGTCAGTTCTGTTTCTTTCTTTTTTCTTTCCTTAGCTCTATTCTTACAATATGATATGGAAAAGTCCCTGATTCTAACATAACACAGTTCCAGCATCAAACTTGGTGGTAAATCACTGTCCTCTTTTTTTGCATTCTCAACTAATTTTTTTATCCCTTCACAATATTCTTCATCTTTCAGAACTTCTGTATTTAGTTTCCAATAGCCATATCCTTTATCTTTTGTATTTAGGCTTATCTTAAGGAATATTGCTTGATGATCTGTTTTAATGCTTGGTCTTATATCACATCTTACTACAGAGTCAGCAATGGTTTTAGAGATGCAGTATTGTACTGTTTTAATCAGATTCCTGTAGGCCTTGCTACAATTTAGCCAGGTTTTCAGCAATGTTTTCCTGTTGATGTTTGTTACCAGTCGCCATGGCAATGTCCATTGCTGATTGATAGTGAGATCTGGCCAGGTCCAGTTTACCCAGTGCCTTGTAGGAAACAGCTATGTTTTGATGTGCTGCTATCTGTTCAGTCTTGTCTCCACTTTCTTGGCTCATCTTCAGGTGCTTCTGATGCCACTCCAGAGCTGCCTCATAATCCTGCATGTCCTTACAAGCCAGTCCCAGTCTGTTGTAAGCTATCCTCTCCCTATCCTTCCTCCCCAAGTCCCTGGCTAGTGCCAACATCTCTGTGTAGTACTTGTGTGAGACCTGTGGTTCATGTAGCTGTTCCCTGTGTAGATCACCCAGCATACAGTAAATGTCCATCTGTTTAGTCTTGTTTCCTATCTCCATGGCAAGAGTCAATGCTGATTGATAGTGATATCTGGCCAGGTCCAGTTTACCCAGTGCCTTGTAGGAACCAACTATGTTTTGATGTGCTGTTATCTGTGCAGTCTTGTTTCCACTTTCTTCACTCATCTTTAAGTACTTCTGAAACTGCCCTAGAGCTGCCTCATAATCCTGCATGTCATCACAAGCCAGTCCCAGTCTGTTGTAAGCCAGCCCCTCCCTGTCCTTCCTCCCCAAGTCCCTGGCTAGTGCCAACATCTCTGTGTAGTACTTGTGTGAGACCTGTGGTTCATGTAGCTGTTCCCTGTGTAAATCACCCAGCTTACAGTAAATGTCCATCTGTTCAGTCTTGTTTCCTGTCTCCATGGCAACAGCTAAGGCTGTTTCATAGTTAGTTTTTGCATCTGAAACTTGATCTGACAGTGCTAATGATGAGGCCAGGTTCTTGTAAGCTATACAAATGTCAATTTCATTACTGGTTTCTACTCTATAGATAGCCAGAGCTCTCTCATGGTTCGCGTATGCTTCCTGTTGCAGACCTAACATGTCACATGTCAGACCCAGTCTGCTGTAGGCCTTCGCTTGTTTTGTGTTTTCTGACAGTTCTTGAGAACACTCTAACATGTTCTGGTAATACTGCAGAGCTGACTGTAAGTTGTGTAGTTTAGTCCTGTAGAGATCTCCTATCTGACAGTACAGATCAAGCTGTCGTGCCTTGTCTTTCCTCACTGCAGGTGTGTTCAGTTTAGCAAGGAGGGTCCTCAGCATGTTCTTTGTTTCAAGCTCATCTTCTAGGAAAGGCAAATAGAAATTAAGGTCTTAAGTATTATTTTAACCTGGTAATGCTTGTTTAAGCCTTTTAAACACAAGTTTTTGTGAATGCATTTGACTAATTAAGTTCACAGTTAAAGAATTCTATTATTATATTTTGTATTTAATAATACATTTTGTTTATGACTGATCACATCATATTGTTCATTTCCCCTGATCTCCTGTGCACAGAGCTCAAGTATTTTTGTGCACGCAAAAGTTTGTTATATGTTTACCCATGTCACATTGTGCAAACATCTATTTTTAGTGATCATTGGCAATTTTTAGGAGTTGCCCGATGCTCACTATGCACCAAAGCTTGTTCTTAACATCAGCAACTAGTCGCTGTTATTTTTTATGTCCCCTTTGCCTTTTTGTCAGGAACATTTACATGTACATGTACATCATTGGCATGTCATGGGAGGCTAAGATTATCATAAATGTATTCTTGAGCAGTCATCCATGCCACGCTCAATGTGACAATCTGGAACGGTTTTCAGCCAAAAAATATGTGCGACCTTTTGTTGATCTTAAATTTGAAAAACCTTCCTCGATCGCAAAGTACGCCCAAAGACTGTCGACAATGTGACAGGGGTATTAGGGAGACAGCTTTTTAGATAATGCAGTTCACTGTTTGCTACCACCATGTCATCTTAGGAAATTAGAACATATCGGTTGACTGCCAATTTGAAAGTATCATTACCATACCTGTAGGCGAGTCAGGTCTGCTGAGTCCTGATCCAGGAGTGCCTGTATGGTACCCTGATGACTCAGAACCTACAGAAAACGTTCTCTTTCTGGGCTGTTTCATCAGCTGTTCCAGTTCCCTGATGTCCAGTGAGGTCAGTTCTGACATCTCTGGTGGGACATCTGTGTCATCAGGTGGGACATCTGTGTCATCAGGTGGGACATCTGTGTCATCAGGTGGGACATCTGTGTCATCTGGTGTGTATGTAGTCTGTTGGTCACCTTTGAATTCAAATAACAATTTTAAAATTTAACTCAGAAATATGAAACAATTGAATAATATAGCTTTTCAATTTTACTCATTACAAGTACATGAACCTATAGCAAAAATTTAGACCTTTTTTATAATCATGTTAACTTGTAAGCTATGTTGGTCATCTTTTAATTCATACAGCAATGGTCATTTCATAATGTAGCACAGACATATAAAACCATAAAATATAGCTTTCAATATTGCCTAAGTTAAGTACATTGCCCTATAGTTAGAATATGCCATTTTTTACCATGGCCACATGTAAATTAAGTTACTTTCCTTTAGGTGTTGCAAGATCACATTTTCACAGGCTTTCTGCAATTTCAACATTTTGCAATAATCAATGCTTGCCAGTTATGATGATCTTTTTCTGAATTTTGGGAATATTGCTACTGTTATGCAGAAGAGAGCATGTATACCCATATCACATTGTCCATGATTGTGGCATTCATATTACATTTCACTCTGCTATATAATCAATGACTTATTTTGTACCTGCTATTTTTAGCTGGCTAAGTTTGGTCCTGAGATGATGTTGTCTGTTCTCTGTCAGGTCCACTGTAGACCTGGTCAGTTTTGTGTCATCAAGATGAAGTACGTCCAGCACATTGCTCCTGTTGTGGATGTGTGGATGGTAGAGGGGGTACTCCTGAGGTAGTCTTGGTGTGTGTTGTCCTTTAAATATAAGGTACAGACTGAAGGTGATTAGTATTTTATACATTTTATGATTGAATTATATTTGTTATCACAATACAACATGAAAATTGATTTCGAATTGCATCCTTTTCAGTTTGTCTTCCATTGTGTGTAAATATTATATATTTATATGTAGACAACTCACTTTAAACTGATTTATCATATTAATGATTTTGGTGACAGATTTGGCATGCAATAGACTTTCAGAAAGAGACAATCTTAGAAAATTCTAAGGATATTCAAGGAGGTTAACCTCCTTGGTATATTTAATGATGTACTGATGACTAAGTAAGAAAATTGAAGGTTTTTAATTAATATCAATATAGTTACCGTTAGCAGTAGATGTAGTGAGTAGGTAGACCAGAGCCTTCCTGAAGTCCTGTATGTTGATGGTTGTCTTCACAGAGATGCTCTCAGCACAGAGCTGCTGTACGGTTTCCTCACTTACCAAACTACTGACCAGAAGGTCATTCAGTTTCCCATTTTTGTACATGAACCACAGTTCACCCAGGCCACCCAAATCTGTACATTGCAGGTAGAAGACCAGACTGCCTATCCTTATGCCAGTGACATTAACACCTTTGAATTTCTCTATCTGTTCTATTGCCTCTGCAGTGTCAAGCAAGTCTTCCATGGTCTTTATTTCAGGCTTCACCTGTTCCAGCAATTCAAGTATCTCGTCTGTTACTGTGGTGAGATCCAAAGTGACTAGTTTTTCTCTTGCTGAAGCATAGCTTTTCATTTGCTTTGGGTATTTAACACTGGGCCTGACTTGTGCAAGTATTTCCACCACAATGGGCAGTGGAGGGGGAGCTCCTGGAAAAGAATTAAGCATTCATTGCATTTTGTACTGTGATCATGAGTAACAATGTCTTTCCAAACCAGAAGACAATGCAAATGCAAAGAAGACTCTCCATGATCTCATACCTTCACCAGATTGTATTAACCTTTTCGAGTTTGGTTTGGTTTATTGAGATCTCCACTAGGGATTCAACATAGTCTTCCTGGAGTCCAGATTGAAATAATACAGACTGAATATAACAACAGAAATATACTATAAATCATTACTTTGAAATGACAGAAAACAAATGTAGGTTGAACTCAAAATCAGAGTGATAGTCATAACTCAAGCTATAAAATAAATCAATCATGCTCCAATTTATTGTCAACAAATATCAATTGGAATAAACAAAAAACTTGATAGCATTTACTAAAAATTAAGGCAGGAGAGGTTGGAGGTCGAAGCAATATGAGAAATATCATTTCCTATTGATTATGCAAATAAATTCCTCATTTGCATAACATATCTCAGGTGATCATCTTTCTACCCAATAGCACAAATTGTTCCATATGTATGTATTCAAATTGCAAAGAAGGCTTTTGTAGCATTTGCTCATAAATTACTACATGATTTATGTCCAATAATGTTCATCTTTACTTAGCTTTGTAATACTGTAAATTCCCATCACTTACCACTAAGGAATTGTAGTATTTTCTCATTAATCATGCAAATGAGGTCTTTATTAGCATAATTGATATCTATTGCCATTCCTCTCTGCATAATTTGACAAGTTTGAGAGTCCAGTATTATGCAATGCAGTGGATTTATAAACTTTCTAATTAATCATGCAAATTAGCAATTGATTTGAATAATTTGTATCATCCAGCAACATATTCTCGAGTTATTCTCTTCCAAAGTTTGAAACAAAATTGGCCCGATAGTTCTGAAAAAAGCCCAACTTACAACATATACTATGATATAGCACTTTCTGCTCCAAGAGCTATCTACCACACCCAAAAATCATGAAAACAGCATGTCTACCACGAGATGTAAAAAAAAGGATGTTCCACTGCAGTACCTTACAAAGTTGCTAGGGTGCCTATTATTGAACTTGAATGACCTTTATTTCCAACCCCTTTCATTACCTACCTACTACATGTAAATATCATCAGACTGAATCTTTCAAGGCTTCTTGAATCATGCTGTTCACAGACAGACATGCAGACGGACAAACACACCAAAAACATAACCTTCTTGGCAAGTGTAATAAAGCACCTGACATTATTCTACTGCTGACAGGTATTGCCTACAAGTTACCTTTGAAGGCCTTCCTACTTTCCCCAGTCTCACCAGTAGGATCCATGTCTCTCTTTCTGTTTGGGAGTTTTCCAGGATGTTGTGTGTTGTTACCTGTGGATAAAGTTCAAATGATTAGTAAAGCTACTGTACCAGGAAAAGCAATTGCAGAATGTACAATGTATCCGGCACAAGATTTACTGTTGTTGCTAATTTGTCATTCTTTTATTAAAAAAAAACAATCAAAAACATTTTGTTAAACAAGGTTTGGAAATTCGGGTTGAAGTCTGACAATATAAGGTTGCATCTTCATGCATTTATACTTTTACTCCAAATAGATCACACAGTGACTCCAGTTATAAATTAAAGAGTTTGAAGGCATTGTGTATGGCCACCTCACAACATTTTAGATGAAATAGGAGAATGTGAAAAACATAGATTTAAGAAATTGCAGGCATCCTCACCTTCAGCCTACTGTGGTAGTCAATTAGATAGCAGGGAGAAGTTTAAGATCTTTATGCAAGGCTCAAAATTCAACGGGGGAATACAAATGTCACAGGTACACACTGACAGGAAAAATCTTATTTTGCAAATCTTTGGTCCAGAAAAGAAAACGTAGAATTTCTTACTCAGCACAATCTAATATGCAAACCTTACCGCCTCTCTTAAGAGCATAAATGTTGAATTTTCTTTTACATTTTCTTCTTGCAAGAATATTTTTCTTCATATAAGAACTGTCCATGGGGTAAGCAAAATAAGCGAAAATCATTTTGGCAGTGTATGTAATTCTAAATTTGGTACAACATCAACATTTCAGGGATGATTTATTAGCAATTGACTGTAATAATTTTATCATATACAGTTGTATAATAGCTTTTTCTTAGCCTGGGTACCATCCGGAAAGCAGTTCGCTCCGGCGTTCCTTATATACTATATACAGTCGCTTCTAGCTCTGACATTCATTATACACTATATACAGTCGCTTCTCTGTGTTTCCGTCTGGGAACGCGGACCATCTTAGCATCTGGAATCGTACAAAAAGTGGAAGCAGGCGCTGATTGGTCCCTACACATGACCGAATTACGGAATGGGTTCAAGCGCTCGTTCGAACCGGTGTTCCAACACCGGACAAGCCCTCTGTCCTGTTGCCATCGAACGAGTGCTCTAGAACCCATTCCTTGATTCGCTCATTAACTGATTTTACCACCAAAAGGTTTGAATGCGCACGTCTCCAGACGGATAGCAGAAGCGAACATAGGAGCGAACTACTATCCGGATGGTACCCAGGCTAGCTTTTACTAGTGTACAGTAACTTCTTATACTGGTTCTATTATAAGTACTTTGTTCTATCAACATTTAAGACGTGAAAAAAGTCAGCAATTCACTACTTCATCTGTTTGGTGCAACTTAAAAGCCTTCAATTTTTGGTTTGCACCGTCAAAAACGTTACATTTTTCAACAATGGAAATACATATAGAATACAACACGGTGTATTCCGTATCGCTCAAGGTATCAGCCCGACCGCGGGTCGGATCGCCCGAAGGCCGGAGGGTGGTCCGACCCGTGGGAGGGCTGAGACCGAGGGTGATGCGGAATACACCGTGTTGTATTTTATTTATGTCATACCCACCTGAGAAAACTACTGTTTTTGATGTGAAATGCGCCAGAAGTTGAACAAATTTGTTGCCCTCGAAAAAAAACCGTTGCAACAGTAATGTTCAGACGTCCGAATCAGGTATTCGAACTTTCGATGGCGCCGTAATCGGCCCACTCGAAACAGTTCGATTTATTCGAATGGAGCGCGTGTGATAAGGCCGGGCCGTACGGAAAGTTATCATCCGGTCCGGAACACCCGTATCGAATGTTTTCGCGTCACAGGTATGACATAAAGCAATATACAATGCAGCCCTGCAATCTTAATAATGAAAGTAACAAAAGGGGTCTGTTAAGTGCCAATCATTGCTGTTATATTTTGCTCAAAAATTCAATCATTATCAACTGAAGATGATTTTGTGACCTTCATAATGCAGGTACATGTACCTTCAAGTTGACAACTGTTGGTGACAGATACTGATTCAGAAGCTTTTCGTACCTTCCTCTATCTCCTCACCATGTACTGCACTCTGCTCCTGGCCTGTAGCAGGCTGTTTTGCACCAGTATCTGTGGGCACATTTCAAGTTGTTAGATGCATGTAACATTCATTACCATAATACCGACACTAATCATAATACCATGAAATAAATAAGCGATGAATTTAAGGAAATCTACTTGACTGTGCAGCAACAGTAATTTCTGAGGTATGCACACTTCAGACATCCACATGTTCAACACACTTTGAATGGTTTTGATATCGATGCATTCATAAACAACTAGAAAGGCAGACATTTGCTTGAGAGCAAATACAGCATATTTCAGCCATTCCCCCCCCCATGCAACAATAGACAGTTCCAAAATCATCCATGTGTGAAAAGGGAACACTTCTGCTTAAATAACACTTTTACTAAGCACAATATTACACCCTTGTTTTTCTAACCACTTGCCTACTAGTTTTAAAAGAGGCGTTGCCTGGAGAGTAATGGCTGCAATGATTTGAAATTCGGTGGATATTGCTCTGTTGTGCTTATTATTTATGTGTGAGGCTGAGAACTTATTGATCGTAACTGGGAAAAATTATGCGTTGATCATTTGTTAAATTAATATCGCTTGAGAAATTGCAATAAACTTGAAAAGTTATGGTAATAGATGTTACATCCATGAAACAATTTGAACCAAATTAAAGGCATATACTATACATAAAAGGTGTAATGGTTCTTAAAATTGTATAATATGATTTTAGCTTCAACTAGAGTTCCACGAACACATACCTTTGCCAAATAAACCAGGTTTGTTATGTAGAATGATGTCTGTAGACATATTATTAAATGTGTTACTCATTACATTTTATTTTATATGCCTGGAGTTGGTTCATAACATTTCGCCATTGCTTATTGTACAAATTAGATCCCTATTTACATAATGATATTAAATTGTATCAAGCATCATTTAAGCTATCAGCATACCAAAAATCACGATGATCCTTTCATCCCTTTTTTACTTATTCTCTTTCAAAGTAGGAAACAAAACCGGCTCCTGCAGTTCAAGAAAAGACGTTTAGTGGACCCAAACATGTCTCTCTGCCATCTTTCTCAGTTACATATGTGAGAAGTTTGAAAGTCCCAGAATGCAGTGGATTTATCAAATTTCCTCATTGATTATGCAAATAAGCTGTTAATTTGCATAACTAGTATCTCATTATATAAGTTTTTACTTCAGCTCACTACATGCCAAAAATCATGACGATCCGAAAATGAGGCCGTCATTTGCATAATTTCGATAGGTGGCGCTCGTGTAGGGCAGCCGCAAGCTTTTGAGCTCTCCCCTACTCTAGCGTCTAAGGTGTCTGCATCCTTATTTCTGAACACTTTGAAGTGCAATATTTACGTAGTGTATGTCTAACCGTCCTGTAAACCGTTTGGTGTCTGTTTGTTTCGTGCTGTGCGGACTTTTGGAGGAGTATCCGACGTCTGTTCGTGCTGTGTGGCCGATCTCTGTCTTCTGAAATGGCGTCCATTGGAGTTCTACGTTACTCCGCTGGATTCCTGAGAGGCCTGCGGCGATGTACACAGGGTTTCATCGACGTACAAGCCAAGGAAAAGCTGAAAACCTACGGACTATTCAAAAGAGGTAGACCGAGAGGAAGGAAAGCAGGTACAAACTTTGCTCGTAATATCTCTACAATTGTTGGAAATCGACCCTCCCCATCTCTGCAAAGTGATCACCCTTTGATATGTAAATCAGCGTCGGACTTTCTATGTGGCCCTGATCCATTCAACAAGCGTTACCTGCGTCCTATCACCTGTGATCGTACCAAGGCGCCCCGGCGGAATGTAAACAACAACAGACCCAGGTGTGGTTATCAGCTACCAACATTCCAGATCTTTAACCCAAGATCGCTGTTAAACAAACTGGACGAGTTCCAGTCCGTACTTTCGATTAACAACACTGACATAGCCGTAGTCTCCGAGACGTGGTTTACCCCTGCAACACCCGACCAGCTTATGTCAGTCGACGGTTTTTCGGTGTTCTCCAAATGTCGTCCCGATCGTCGAGGAGGCGGCGTCGCCGTTTATGTGAAAGACAGCCTCCCGTCAAGTCTTCTCGACACCTTCGTTCCTGACGAACTCGAGTGTTTGTGGGTTAAGATCCGGCCGTACCGTCTTCCACGGAACGTTTCCAGCCTAGCCGTTTGTGCCGTGTACTCTCCACCTAACTCCGGTCACGACGAGCTACTTGTCGATCACTTAGTGGATACGATTGACTCTCTCCGTGTGAAGTATCCTGACATAGGGATAGCCGTTGCTGGTGACTTTAATCGGGTCGACGTAACAAGAGTGTGTGCAAGCCACAACCTGTGCCAGGTGGTGAAGCAACCCACGAGAGGCCAAGTCACTTTGGATCTCCTGATCACCAACCTGGCATCGCACTACTTACCTCCGACCATCTCACCTCCCTTAGGAACTAGTGATCACAACACGGTGGACTTTCAACCTAAAACTAGAACCGTGATCAACAGGACAGTGAGACGTGTGTACAGACCTATCAAAGACTCAGCATTGCGACTATTCGGGCAATGGATTACATCTCATCGCTGGTCTGAAGTCTACACCGCTACCTCCGTTTGTGACAAATCCCGAGCTATGTACACGACGCTCCAAGGTCAAATCGATCACTTCTTCCCATTAAAGGTTTCCCGTTCTCACCACCAAGACAAGCCTTGGCTGTCAGCTGAGGTCAAATCCCTCATACATCGCAGACAACAAGCCTTTGCCAGGAATGATGATTCCACCTGGAAACACCTTAGGAACAAAGTCCAAAGGAAAATCGGGGACTTAAAAGGGACCTACTACAACTCCAAAGTAAAGTCTATGAAGAAGGACAATATCACACAGTGGTACAAGGAGATAAAAACCATGATGAACTCATCCTGTTCCGAACCGGTCATTCACATCAATGGGTTCGCCCCCGATGACAAACCCGGTATTGCCATGGAGATTAACAAAACACTCGGATCAGTGATACAGTCTCTACCTGCCATCGACACAACAGCACTGCCCGCGTACTTACCTTCGTTTCCGGCACCATGTGTTCAACCCTGGGATGTCTACAAAGAACTACAAAGGGTCAAAACACGCAAAGCAGCTGGACCAGATGGCATACCTGGTAAAATAATCAAAGAATTTGCGTGTGAACTGAGCGAACCCTTCACCGACATTCTCAATAGCTCCCTCCAACAAGGCTTAGTGCCGGACGAATGGAAATGTGCGGTCATTGTTCCAATACCTAAGACAAAACCTCCTTCGATAACCGAACTTCGTCCGATCTCCTTGACATCCCTGCTAGCGAAAGTTGCCGAACGTTTTGTCTCGCGGTGGGTGTTGACCGACATCGTTCCTCAAATCGATGTTCAACAGTACGGCTGCCTCAAGGGCAAATCGACAACACACTGCCTTCTAGATTTGACCAACGAGGTTTTCAAAGCCACCGATAAACCCGGCGTCCTGTGTTCTCTTGTTTCAACCGATTATAGCAAGGCCTTCGATCGTGTGTGTCATAACCTTGCTATCCAACGTCTGCTTGATCTCGGCCTGCGCCCCTCCGTGACAAGATGGATTGTAGACTTCCTCTCTAACAGGAGCCAGGCTGTACGTTACCACGGAACACTTTCCGACAGCTTGAAGGTGACCTGTGGGTTACCCCAGGGGACTCTACTCGGGCCTTTGATTTTCCTTGCGTATATCAACAGCGCCGCACATCAGGCTGCCTCCAAACGCTGGAAATTCGTTGATGACCTGAATTTGTTGGAAATAAGAACCCCCAACTTAAATCCTTCAAGTATGCAGCAGGACTTGAACGACTTGGACAACTGGTCTCGAACCAGCCATATGAAACTGCATCCCAAGAAGTGTCAAGTCATGCATATTCAATTCAGGAAGACCCCGTACCCAACACCTCCTCTCACGATCGACAACACAGAGCTCCAACAGGTTGTAGTTATGAAAATCCTGGGTGTGCTGCTTCAGTCTGATTTACGATGGAACTCCCATGTCGACTCCATTTGTAGCAAATCAAGTCGACGTCTGTGCCTCCTCCGCAAACTGAAACACTTTCACGTATCCATCGACGACCTTGTCACAGTGTATGTGTCTTACATCCGACCAGTCCTGGAGTATTGTGCCCCTGTCTGGCATTCCGGGCTCACCACTGCACTTAGTGACAGGATAGAGAAGGTCCAACGGAGAGCTGTGCGTATTATACTGGGGCACAACTACACGTCTTACACCGATGCCTGTTCTGACTTGGGACTACCTTCTCTACAAGCACGACGTCTTGACCTGATAAAAAACTTTGCTAACTCTCTCAGACAGTCTGAACATTTCTTGCACTTACTGCCACCAGCCAGAGGTGAGATCAGTGGCAGACTGACAAGATCATCCCACAAACTGAACACTACTCGCTGTAGAACTGAACGCTATCGCAACAGCGCTGTACCCTTCATGGTCCGCCTTTTGAACGAGTAATTGTCACCTCAGTGTTTTTGTACCAAATAGCATTATGTATTTTGAATAGCTATATACTGATATTACTGTGTTAAGTAAATTCTATCTTAAATGTTTTGGTAATGACACTTCATTTTATCCCAATACTTTTTTAATTTGTCGGTCTGAAATGCCTTTTAAGAACTATGTTATTGCCTCGATTTTAACCACTTTGATGTTAACGGTTTGTAATGACAAGTCGCAATTCAGTCGTGTGGCTGCAATGTCATTGTCAATTTGTTGAATTTCAAAATAAACCAGTCATATAATTGATATGCGTTCATATTTCTCTCTTCGTCATCTATATAAGTTTGAAAGTCCTATCATGAAATGCAGTGGATTTATGAACTTTCCTCATTAATTATGCAAATTAGTTGCTGATTTGCATAATTAGTATTCCATTGTGTACATTCATTGTTACTTGGGTTATCTACATACCAAAACCATGACGATCCATCAACACGTTCTCGAGTTATTCTCGTCCAAAGTTTGAAAGGAAATTGGCGACTGCAGTTCCAAACAAGCCGCTAGGGAGTCCAAACTTGCAGCACTTACTCTCTGCCCCAAGAGCTATCTACCACTCAAAAATCATAACCACAGCAAGCCCAGAACACGAGATATAAAAAAAATTGAGGTTTTGCTGCAGTACCTTAGCAAGCCGCTAGGGGGCCCATTATCGAACTTGACCTTTGTTTTCCAGACCCCTACCCACCTACCAAATATTATTGGGATCCATCCAAGGCTTCTTGAGTTACACTGTTAACACACACACACAGACACACAGACTCACAAGCCTAAAACATAACCTTAGCCATTCTGGCAAAGGTAAATATAACCTCCATGTCACTTTGTCATGACACTGGAAGCTATCTACCACCCAAATGTCAAGACCATATCACGTCTGGGATAAGAGATACATTAAAAAGACCCTGCTATGATGGAATATTCACATTAAATTAAATATGCAAATGTGTTCTTATTCTGCATATCTAGTATTTCTTTTTGTACAACATTGTCTAAGGTACCTACATACCAAAAATAATTAAAATCCATTGTTCCCTTCTTGAGTTATGAAAAAGTCCATTTTACCAACAAATTCCTACCCATTTTGAACTACATGTACATGGTACGGTCCGCCTGTCTGGAAAGGTCAAGGAGCCTGACCCATTGGCCTTAGCAACGCGTCAACAGCGCTGCACAGCTGCCACGGGTGGAATCAACCAAACCAGACTGGGGGGTTGTAATGCTTCAGAAGTTTTTGACAAAAATGCCCCGGCTACCCGTAAACTGGCTGCAAGGGGGCCCAAACTTATGTCACTAACTCCTGAGCACAAGAGCTATCTAACACACAAAATTCGTGACCATAGCATGTTTAGAAGATGAGGAAACACACCCGGAAGTTGCGCTGCAGTACCAAGGCAAGCCGCTAGGGGGCCTGTTATCGAACACCCCCTTCGTTTTCCAGACCCCTACTCACCCACCAAATATCATCAGCGTCCGTCGAAGTCTTCTCGAGTTATGCTGTCCGCGGACAAAAGTTTGCGAGTAAACCGGCGCCTGCACTTCCAACAAAGCCGCTAGGATGCCCAAACTCGCAGCAATCACTCTCTGCTTTAAGGGCTCCCTACCGCTCAAAAATCACGACCACAGCATGTCCAGAACCCGAGATATCAAGCATGGAGGTTCCGCTGCAGTACCTTAGCAAGCCACTATAGGGGGCCTATTATCCAACTCCTTCATTTTCCAGACCCCTACCCACCCACCAAATATCAGCTGCATCCGTCAAACTCTTCTTGCTGTTATGCTGTTCACAAACGGGCAAAACACACAACCGGACCGAAAATATAACCTTAGCCATTCTGGCAAAGGTAATAAAGATTTTGGGTTATGAGAATGATGATAAATGTTACACCTCACCTTGTATGGTTTTGGCAGTCAATGATTTCTATAGCCAAAAAAGTTAATGTAAACTGACTTACCTGTGTCTCTACTTGTACAGGCTTTGATGAACTGCTGATGGGACTCTTCCCAGCACTTTAAGGACAGAAGCTGCTGTTTGCCCCTTGCTGCTGTTTTGAACTCTGTTCTGTTCTGTTTCAGCATTTTCTCAATGCTGTGAGCCAAGTATTTTACAGTGGCATCTTTGTCACTTCCATCCATGTCAACAATGGAATGATGCAGTTCATCTACATGTTCACGGATGAAGTCTGTCAATCCTGATTTGCTGGATACAAGAACAGGAACGCCAGCTGCGATGGCCTCCAGGCCGACCAGTCCGAACGGTTCAGCACGAGAAGGCATCAGGACCAGGTGAGCCTGCATCATCTCTTTACAGATGTCCTTCTGTGTGCCATATGAGAGGAGGGTTATTTGTAAGTTGGCTGACTTACATTGCTCAAGGATTGCGTTGCGTGTTTGAAAGTCATCTTCGTCAACTCCTATGACACGATACCTGACTTTCATCTTGTCTGCAACAATGCTCAGGGATTCAACAGCAAGGTCATATCCCTTCAGTTTTTCAGCGCCATTCACCCTACCAATGGACAGAACCACCATTGTCTGTGTGTCCTGGAATTCAGCCTCTGCATCTACAAAGATCTTGGAAGGCCTTGGAACAAACTTGAAATGTTGTGGCCTCTTGCTGGTGGGAATAGCTCTGAACTGGTTCTGAAAGTGGTCAAATGTCTTGTGTCCAAGAGAAAAGACCACATCAGCCTCTTGTGCATCTTGCAGGATGGAGTCTTCCTTCTTCCCAATCCCCATGGCCTTCTCGTCTCCCCTGTAGTACTCGGTGTCCTCTGGTATGTCACTAGAGAAGAGAATGACTCTGGCATCTGGGTACCGTTCTTTCTTTATCACTACTGTTGCCCTACTTGTGACACCAGCATGCCCAACAATGCTCCGAATCTTTGAGGGAAGATGTGGGTATTTGGACCGGTGGTCAAAGGTTAGCCAGCCAGGTGATGGGTCAGTTCTTGTGTCACATGGGTCAATTTTAAGCAGTAACAATTCCACTCCATCTTGCTGTGCATCTTTTTTGTCGTCTTCAGTTGCTTGTAAAACAGCAGTAAACACAGGGATGTCTTGTGCATTCTCCTTGAGTATTTTTCCCAGCTGTGGATTTATGGAGATCTCGCCTTGTGATGCATTGGACTCATCCTGAACCAGCAATACAGCAAGGCTTTCTGTTACAAGGAGAAGTTTATTTATTGTTACTTCAACATACATGTAAAACTATGCATTTAACAAGTGTATTTAATCAGTGAGTAATTGGAATGTTATGTGAGATCCCATGGCACAATCGGCAGCACGTTAGGCTCAGGTCCTAATTTTGGTACATGTGAGGATAACCTCCTTGGCACATGCAATGCTCTTTTCAACGTCAGTTGATAATTGAGAGGTTTCCGAATACAGTTAGTCTAATCGTACAACTAGTAGTGTCTGTACCCCAAGTAGTGTCCGTACCCCCAGCAGTGTCTGTACCCCCAGCAGTGTCTGTACAGTGTACCCCCAGTAGTGTCTGTACCCCCAGTAGTGTCAGTACCCCCGGTAGTGTCAGTACCCCCAGTAGTGTCTGTACCCCCAGTAGTGTCAGTACCCCCAGTAGTGTCTGTACCCCCAGTAGTGTCAGTATCCCCAGTAGTGTCTGTACCCCCAGTAGTGTCAGTACCCCCAGTAGTGTCTGTACCCCCAGTAGTGTCAGTACCCCCAGTAGTGTCTGTACCCCCAGTAGTGTCTGTACCCCCATTAGTGTCAGTACCCCCAGTAGTGTCTGTACCCCCAGTAGTGTCAGTACCTCCAATAGTGTCAGTACCCCCAGTAATGTCTGTACCCCCAGTAGTGTCCATACCCCCAGTAGTGTCTGTACCCCAGTAGTGTCAGTACCCCCAGTAATGTCTGTACCCCCAGTAGTGTCCATACACCCAGTTGTGTCAGTACCCCCAATAGTGTCTGTACCCCCAGTAGTGTCAGTACCCCCAGTAGTGTCTGTACCCCCATTAGTGTCAGTACCCCCAGTAGTGTCTGTACCCCCAGTAGTGTCTGTACCCCCAGTAGTGTCAGTACCCCCAGTAGTGTCAGTACCCCCAGTAGTGTCCCTACCCCCAGTAGTGTCTGTACCCTCAGTACTGTCAGTACCCCCAGTAGTGTCTGTACCCCCAGTAGTGTCAGTACCCCCAGTAATGTCTGTACCCCCAGTAGTGTCCATACCCCCAGTAGTGTCCATACCCCCAGTAGTGTCTGTACCCCCAGCAGTGTCAGTACCCCCAGTAGTGTCAGTACCCCCAGTAGTGTCTGTACCCCCAGTAGTGTCTGTACCCCCAGTAGTGTCCGTACCCCCAGTAGTGTCTGTACCCTCAGTACTGTCAGTACCCCCAGTAGTTTCTGTACCCTCAGTACTGTCAGTACCCCCAGTAGTGTCTGTACCCGCAGTAGTGTCAGTACCCCCAGTAGTGTCTGTACCCCCAGTAGTGTCAGTACCCCACAGGAGTTTCTGTACCCCCAGTAGTGTCAGTACCCCCAGTAGTGTCAGTACCCCCAGTTGTGTCCGTACCCACAGTAGTATCTGTACCCCAAGTAGTGTCCATACCCCCGGTAGTGTCCATACCCCCAGTAGTGTCTATGCCCTCAGTAGTGTCCATACCCCAAGTAATGTCTGTACCCCCAGTAGTGTCCATACCCCCAGTAGTGTCTGTACCCCCAGCAGTGTCAGTACCCCCAATAGTGTCAGTACCCCCAGTAGTGTCTGTACCCCCAGTAGTGTCCATAACCCCAGTAATGTCCATACCCACTGTAGTGTCCATTAGTGTCCATGCCCCCAGTAGTGTACATTCCCACTGTAGTGTCCATTCGTGTCCATGCCCCCCTTAGTGTCTATATCCCCAGTAGTGTCCGTAACCCCAGTAGTGTCAGTACCCCCAGTTGTGTCCGTACCCACAGTAGTATCTGTACCCCAAGTAGTGTCCATACCCCCGTAGTGTCCATACCCCCAGTAGTGTCTATGCCCCCAGTAGTGTCCATACCCCAAGTAATGTCTATACCCCCAGTAGTGTCTGTACCCTCAGTACTGTCAGTGCCCCCAGTTAAGTGTTAGTACTCCCAGTAGTGTCAGTACCCCCAGAAGTGTCTGTACCCCCAGTAGTGTCCGTACCCCCAATAGTGTCTGTACCCCTATTAGTGTCCATACCTCCAGTAGTGTCAGTACCCACAGTAGTGTTCGTACACCTAGAAGTGTTCGTACCCCCAGTAGTGTCCGTACCCCCAGTAGTGTTCGTACCCCCAGTAATGTCCATACCCCAAGTAGTGTCCATACCCCCAGTAGTGCCCATACCCCCAGTAGTGTCCGTACCCCCAGTAGTGTCCATACCCCCAGTAGTGTCCGTACCCCCAGTAGTGTCCTACCCCAATTAGTGTCCGTACCCCCAGTAGTGTCCGTACCCCCAGTAGTGTCTGTACCCCCAGTAGTGTATGTACCCCCAGTAGTGTCTGTACCCCCAGTAGTGTCTGTACCCCTAGTAGTGTCTGTACCCCCAGTAGTGTCAGTACCCACAGTAGTGTTCGTACACCTAGAAGTGTCCGTACCCCCAGTAGTGTCCGTACCCCAGAAGTGTCCGTATCCCCAGTAGTGTCCGTACCCCCAGTAGTGTCAGTACCCCCAGTAGTGTCTGTACCCCCGTAGTGTCAGTACCCACAGTAGTGTTCGTACACCTAGAAGTGTCTGTACCCCCAGTAGTGTCAGTACACCCAGTAGTGTCCATACACCCAGTAGTGTCCGTACCCCAGAAGTGTCAGTACCCCCAGTACTGTTAGTACCCCCAGTAGTGTCAGTACCCCCAGTAGTGTCAGTACCCCCAGTAGTATCAGTACCCCCAGTCGTGTCCATACCCCCAGTAGTGTCCGTACCTCCAATAGTGTCCATACCCCCAGTAGTGTCCGTACCCCCATATCCACAATAGTCAGTATCCACAATAGTGTTCATACACATAGAAGTGTCCGTACCCCCAGTAGTGTCCGTACCCCCAGTAGTGTCAGTACCCCCAGTTAGTATCAGTACCCCCAGTAGTGTCTATACCCCCACTAGTGTCCGTACCCCCAATAGTGTCCATACCCCCAGTAGTGTCCGTACCCCCATACAAACTACGAACATAAAACCGCTGCGAATATTTCTGCATTTACAGTAACTTACTCCTGTTGCAATGTTGATTGTCCAATCATTTACCACTTAGAAGAATACGAGCGATCGCTGTTGTTCTTTACATCTGGGGTATTCGACGGCTGGTGCCTACCAGGACTTCAGTATATTGGATTAAAAATTCATATTTAAATTAGCAGATCAAATTACGGGCTAATATGTAAATCAATCTTTTACCAAACATGTGCTATTTGCACTGCGTCACCGTGACATCATCGCGATCGCTCGTATTATGGCACTTTTACATTAATCATGCAAATTAGGGACCTATTTGCATAATTGGTATCTGTTAATGTTCTACCTGCCACAAACTACAAATATTACAAGTATTTGAGCCCTTGAATGGTTAACACTACAAATATAGGTTTAAGGCACCTAGTTCGATTTTTAGTGCATTAAACTTGGAAATATTCTGGATGAGAGAATCGGTATGATATTGACATTTACTTCACCAAGCTAAGTTTGTATCATTATTTCGTACTTTCAGCATTTTAAAGGACGCTAAAACATGCCGCAAACGACCCCCTTTGATTTATTGCGTCCCTCAATAAATCAGCACAGGATCGAGCCATTAATGGTTTCCCGTCGGAAATTTTTTGTGAGGTCACCGAGCTCATTGAACCTGATTTGCCTGTTTGTAAAACAAAACCTGATTCGATGAAGTGACGATATCTCCAGAATCATTTGGGATGATGTTCGCGTGCGTTCTGAAAATTTGATATAATGGCACGTGCAGCACTCAGATTTTCAATGAGTTCTCACCACCCAACGACGTCTCAACTTTGCTCAATGAGGTTGATATGTAATGAGATAGTGTTATTTAAGCTTACTGTGTGTAAAAATGACTTAAAAATTGAATTTGAAAAGACAAAAAATTGCATTGCATGCATTTAAATATGCAAATTAAGTGCCAGTTTGCATAATTTGCACTTGATGATATGCATCTCTGTCTAAGCTACCTTCATACCAAATACCATGTTACCTTGTTAAATTGTTGTTCCCTTCTTCAGGTATCCTCCTTAGAACATTTTGACAGAAATGCCCCTGCAGTTCCAAAGCAACGTACTAGGAGGCCCAAATATACACCACATATTCCTTACGTTACAAGCTATCTTCCACCAAAAAAATCAAGACCATAGCACATCCAGGTCAAAAGATAGAAAAAACGGAATTTCTGCTGCAGTGCCAAGGTCACATACCAGGGGCCCAAAATTGACCTTGACCTTCGTCTTCCCAACCCTACCCACATACCAGATATCATCGTAATCCATCAAGTGGTTCTTGAGTTATGCTGACCTCAAAAATCCAGAAACACAGACAAACAAACAACAAACCCAAAACTATATCTCATACAGATGATAAACGCCGCTGCTCCTAAAAGGCTACAAAACATATGCAAAGCACTGGGTCGGGCCTTACATCTGCTTGGAGATTAGCTTGGCGGCAGCAGAGGGTATTTTCTGGTAACAAGTAACGTTACTTACTTACCCATGGTTATCCGTTAGTTGCTACGTTGTCTTGAAGTCGCAGCTTCTGGTGAGAAAACGAGATGTTTGAGTAGGACGACAAAAGCGGAAGTATTGTGGTTCCACGATGCACAGTAGTTAGACGCCTTTTTCCATAAATGTACGTAAGGCTTGGCGAAGTTTGGTCGACAAAATACGAAGAATCAATTCTTCGGATGCTTTTGAAATCGGTTTGAGGAAAAAGACTACAGCAGGTGCTCGAAATGTTAACATTTTGTGCGAATTTTACACTAGTAATGGATGTTTCCTGTGCCCGGAAGTGAAACTTAACTTGATAGCGCTGCTAAAAGTTTACAACTTTAACAAAGTTGGAAAGTATTGTTGTAGATAGCGATGGAAGAACATAATCTTTTATGTGGTCACAATAAATAACCCACGTTACCTGCGTTGTACATCAAAAAAGTGCGTCATCTCCCATGGTTTCAAGTTTGATAGTACCAGCTAACGGTAGCGTCCCTGGATAAGGTCAAAGTGCACATTGAAAGGGACACTTGTTACGCTCCTTCTCATTGGCCGATCTTCTCATGGAAGTTTTCCTCTATCTGATGTTTGCCTGTGTGAAAATGTTTAGCACTAAATCATCCAGTGTAGAAAGTATTTGTATATGTACTTATAATTTTATTTAGGATATGTTTGATAGCTTCAAAATGTTAGTCAGCAGATTTTCAAGGCCGCACCAATCGTAGACCCCGAAACTTAACACCTGCACATGGTCAGTTACACCTGCACAATGGCATTCTTTATTGGACACCATTCGTGGGATATACCACAAAGAATCGCTGGGGGGGGGGGGGGGGACCGGGGAAAAGCAAAACCTTCTCAACATTTTAACGAACTGTCTGATCTTTGTTCATCGAAGTTGTGAACTAAGGTAGATTCTCAGCAAATGTTTTACTTAAAGGTGGAAGTTTCTTTCCGGCTTAATTCCCTTGCAATATTTAGTTTGAATTAGTCATAATGTTCAGTGTATGGGTATGAGATTTGTATTACCACCTAGGTTGGTCTGATAATGTTTATTCACTGTCACTGCGTTACAGCTAGGGGAGTCTAACTGTCACGTTGGTCACACTGACGATGCATAACGCCAATAATGCTAGCGCTGCACGGCGCACTGAAAAGCATAAAAGGATCCGATCGAGTACTTTACTTTGGCTAAACTTGTCTATGTGTTTGTTTTGTAAATGTTCTCTACTCGCTTTTATTTGGAGCGACATGCCTTTGAAAGTGATCCTCTTTTGTTTGTAAGTTCCGTAGTAGAAGGTAGCCTAGCCTTCTTCGCGGCCTTCCACAATAGCTTGCGTTTATTGTTGGTGAGCACTAATTCGCGACATATTCAACAGGTTTTTATGCCGGGAAATTCGTGTCTGCGCCCAACAATAAACGCCAGCGCTCGTAGAAGGCCGCGAAAGAGGCGCTAGGGGAACGGGACCAAACAACTAAACAAAGCTTCAGCCCAAACAAAAAGGAGCTTTCTGATGATACACAGCACAACACAATACTATATAACTATTAAAAGGGACAATAGAGATATGGTCGGCTTAACTCATGTCTCCGAACTTTTTTGCGCCAAATTTACTCTGTATATACATACGCATGGTCTCTGTATTGACATGAGATAAAGAGCTATATAATCTTTCTATATATCAACCCAAGCCACCGTAGCTGATATCGTTAGCATAAAGTCATAATCATTTTTGTTTGCTTAGTACAAGTGTGTATATTATATATAAGATTGTTGGTGCTGGATTAAAGAAGCGTCACTACAGTTGAACAAAATGGAAACGATGGTGTGGTTGATGAGGAATTTGAAGCGCAGGATCTCGTAGAAGCTGCACTGGTCGTTTGATGCAGTACGCGATGATGATGGCGTCCCCCACCGGATCTTCTCCTCAAGGTTGATTGGGGGTTCTCCATAACATCAAGAAAGAAAATTAGATATCCCTCTCAGATCTAAGGAAGTCGGCGATAATCTATTTACATGCATATCCAAAATACTAACAATCGTGAGAAAAATGCAAGCAGTTTGGGACATTTTACCAAGTCAAGAAAATACTAGTAGATGAATTTATGCAGAATTAGAAAAAAAAGAAAACTATAGGGAAAAAATCACCTTACCTGTCCCACAGTGTCTCACCTTGCATTTACGATTGGAAAGTCGTATGTTTAAACCTCCGATTCGGCCGGGTCATGCAAAAGGCGAAAGAAAATAGCTCAAACTGCTTTCAAACTGCTTTCTCTCAGCACTTTCACTCAGCATGAGAAAGAGTATAGAAGTTAAACATACTTAGCTAAAGATGGACTAGCCCCATACGCACAATGTTTTTTGTCTGTGTGGCCTAAGGGCTACATGCATATAAAATGGTGATTGGCACCGCCCCCTAGCTATACACCGAAATATGTGAAAAAGATGTTTACTTAACGTTATAATGTGTGTATATAGAGGAAACGATTAGTCTTTGGTAAATAAAATATCATTCAGTCATCACATTTTAGTGAAGCAATACGTTGCTAACTTGAGTATTAAAATCAATGGTTCTTTATACGCACATACACGCATGCCTTGTTAACAGGTTTTAAGATCTTACTGTCTATCAGACTTTTGGACAAAAATCACTCAAGAACTGCTGATTTTAACATATCTCCGGAGCTCCATTGAGATGATGAGAGCATAGATTAAGACTTATAGCATATCATAAAATATGAATGTTTAAATAAAAAAATTCATTTTACGACGCTAGCTTCCCATATCTATATCAAACAGTCTTGTTTACATCTGTTTCAAGTCGGAAACGGACAGTTATAGTAGAATTCTACTGTAGCTGTCCGTTTCCGACTTGAAACGTCGTTCGTACGTACGTAAACGTAAACGTAAACGTACGTTCGAACGTAACGGACTGTTTGACGATTAAGGCCAATGCAATGTACTCAATTTACGCTAATCTCCAAGCAGATGTTTAGAGGATGATTCATACCGTTATCAGCATTTGTCCTTAAACGTAGATCTGAAACGTATACATGTACCTGTGTGACGTAACCTGGGTGGTAACAGATAATCATAATTTGCCTCATGAATGCCTGTTTGTTTGTTTGTTTGTTTCTTGAATACTCCAGGAACACAGCTGAAGACGCCCTGCAGGTCATTAACCTGATTCTGGCCGTCTTCATCAGCATCACGTCTTACATCTCCTGTAACGTCGCCAGCGCCTCCGTGGCACGGGTTCTGGTGTCTTAAGAAAGAAACCTCCCCTCACATCTTTCTCGTGTCGTTCTTGATGGCGTAAGGAATGCTAACGTTCATTTACCTGCGCATCTCTTGTGTGCCTCAAATGACTGAATAACTTTTAAACTAGCACATTCCGTTTATAATGTATATTCTGGTCCTCAAAGTGTATTTTATCCATCAAACATTCTTAAATAGGAACAGGTTAAAATTCATTTACCTGTACACCTCTTGTACTAGCCCAACAGCGATATGTTATGTCTATCTAGAACTTTCGCAAGAATTCGTGCGGTATACGTACTAGTTTTGATGTGTGGCATAAATCTTCAATGCAAGAGTACTGTTAATGTCTGTTTCAAGTGGAAAACTGTAAAGACATGTTTAGTCTGACCGGGTTCTGTTCCAGATGCCGGAAGAAGCGCTCGTTCCGAGAAAAAAGGTGGACGAGTCGTCTCCAAACGCCACCACAGCGCAGATGATGACCAGCTGATCCTCGTTCCGAGAAGAAACGTGGACGAGTCGTCTCCAAACGCCACCACAGCGCAGATGATGACCAGCTGATCCTCGTTCCGAGAAGAAACGTGGACGAGTCGTCTCCAAACGCCACCACAGCGCAGATGATGACCAGCTGATCCTCGTTCCGAGAAGAAACGTGGTCGAGTCGTCTCCAAACACCACCACATCGCTGATGACGACCAGCTACGAAACTCGAAGCTCTCCTCAGTGTAGTGTTTACAGGAGGACACATAGACTTCTAGAGACGTACACTCGACTTGCTTAGCACCTATCTTCCAACAACGGATCACTGACGCCATATTCACATTGTAAATAGAACCATTTATTACCTTGTATATGATAATATAAGACTAAACTCTTGCTGGACAAGGAAGGATAATAAACGTTCTTAGTTACTGTTGGTTGACGTGCCTACTTTTGTCCACATTTTCTACGTGTATAGGCTATCGTGATGGTGTTTAACTGTTAGACATTTCACCTAGCGGATTGGACGTGGACACAGTTGCATCTCAGTATACATGTATACGTTACGGTTTTTTGTACTTGGTCAGTATCTGGGCAGCAAAGAGTCTCTGTACCCACGAAATTTAGTGGGTACAGAGACATCGACAGTACACTTTGAAATTACATAGATCATAGAGTGATTCTGTTTCTTTTGTACTGTAAAGCAATGTAAATCATATGTGGTAAAGATACACACGGATGATAAGTATTGGGTATGGATTCAATAAGATATTCAATATTCTTATGTCGACTTAACGGGCTGTGATTATCAAATCAACGCTTGAACTCGACAGGAGATTAGATATTTATTACCTCCATGAAATGTCATGGAGGTTATATTTTACCCCGCGTTTGTCTGTCTGTCTGTGTGTGTGTGTAAACAAAATAACTCATGAACGGTTGGGTGGATTGGTTTCATACTTTGTGTGTTGGTAGTGTCTGATAAAAGCTGGAAATGATTATATTTTGGACCCCCTAGCGACTCCCCTTGGTACTGCAGCGCAACTTCCGGTTTTGCTATCTCGGTGTTCTGAACATGCTATGGTCACGATTTTTTTAGTATTAGACAGCTCTTGTGCTCAGGAAGAAATGACATAAGTTTGGGCCCCCTAGAGATAGCAGGGGCATTTTTGTCAAAAACTTCTGACGAGGATAACTCAAGAAGGGAACAACGGATTTTCATGATTTTTGGTATGTAGATACCTTAGACAATGTTGTACAAGATAAAATACTAATTATGCAAAATAAGCGTACATTTGCATAATTAATGAGAATATTCTATCATAGCAGTTTTTTCAATGTATCTCTTGTCCCAGACGTGATATGGTCGTGACATTTAAGTGGTAGATAGCTTTTAGCGTCATGACAAAGTGGGGCAAGTTTCAGTCCCCTAACATTTAATTGTGGAACTGCAGGGGCGTTTTTGTCAAGACACTCCAAAGATGATAACTGCAGAAAGGAACGACGGATTGCCTGCATTTTAGGTATGCAGGTAGCTTGGGCAAAGATGTTCAAAATGATAGGCATTTTATGCAAATGAGGACTTAATTTGCATAATTAATGAGGACATTGCATAATTGCATTGTTTGTAATAACTGAACTTCGATAAATGATCAGTGGAACATATGCAGATATCAAATATGCAAATGAGGAATTTATTTGCATAATTCATGCAAAAATTGCAAAACAACTTGATATTAATGATTTGAATTGGGAATTTTACTTGTGACATGTGTACTGTACGTTTTTCAATGATGAACAACACCATGCATAATTCATGTTAATGTTAAGTCATTTGCATGAAATTAACAAAAGCTCTAAATATTCATGGAGGTATGAGGTCGCCGAACTCTAGTTGTATTTGTCTTTACAAGTTTCCAAAGAGACGTATCTATCTTCTTGTAAATATTTAGCAATTCAAAAGATTATGCTCGAAGTTACACAACAATGATGTAAATTTTGAGTTTGAAAAATTTGGAAATGGTACGTATATTCCACAACGTAGCTTTGATGTCAAAGGTTACATTGTACGAATGAGGCAGTATAGCTTTAATTTGATGCAACCACTCTTTAATATCACGTTGTTTTATCACAAGGATTACATAGAGTCCGAGTTTGAACCATGATATTGTATCATAAGGCCACACCAATGTAATTTGTTGCTTCTCGGATTTTTTCAGAAAGCTATTTGGGCGGTTGGTCAAAAAAAATTGCAAAAAAAGTCTGGGTTGAACATATAAGGCTTATATAACATAAAAAAAACAAGGTTAGAAGTCACGTTTTCAGCTTTTCATGGCATGATTTATCCAATGAATCTCTTCCTTTGATTTGATACCACTGTTCTGTATAAAGGGAATTATTTTTTACTGAAATTATGTGTGCTGCATTTACTTATTTTTAAGTACTACCATTACCATAATGGTAATTTTTGTGCCATGTCAACCTCTAGTATACTTTTCAGCAGTATGTGCCCCTGGAATGGTTTTTTTACAGGTCTACAATTACAAATTATTTTTCTTGGGAATCAAAATCAGAAAAAAATGGGTCGGGAAATCCGAGAAGCAACAAATTAAACTGGTGTGGCCTAAGAATAAATAAATGCCACCTTTGAGCTTGTATACTATGGTCTATGGCGTTATAAATATTGAGAAGTACCTCCGTACGAGCCTTGAGGAGTCACAGATAAGGAGAGAAAGTCATCTGTTGGTAGACGGTATCATTTTGAAAGCTAGTCTATTAGTACTACAAAATGAGACAACTTGCATCATTTCCTGTAGTAGTTGTTTTTGAGGAGATTATCTTCGTTGTTATTCTCTAGTCGGCATTCTTCATCGGCATGAAAGTTTCCATCTTTATCAATAACTGGTTGTTGCAATAGACCATGCTCATTGTGTGCTGGACGGTACAATGGTGACATCTAGCGACCTATAATATTATTGCAGCAAGTAAAACAAAATGCTGCAGTACTGAAATGGATTGATAGAAGTCGCTCTTGATCCACGTGAAATCTTGTTTTCTCGGTGAAGTAATTTGATGTGTCTCCCTTGTCACTCACCGGCTATCAATGGTCATAACATTTGGAATACACAACATATTGACGGTTAATGGACGATTCTATCATTTGGCTAATAGATTTAGAGTTTAAAGTAGTTTCAATGCTATTATACTTCTAATTAAAAAAAAAACACTCACTCGAGTTTAGACAGCAAATCGGGGGATATTTCCCGGGTTTAATTTGAAAGAGGTAGCTCGACATGGAGTTATTTTCTTCTTTATTTCCAAAATACTTGTGTTAGGTTTAAGCTAGTATTTCCCATCTCTTAGGCTTTTCTTCCTTCTTTGTTTTCTCAGTTCAGAAATACCAACACTGTCCTTGGTGCTGAACTGTCATCAATTAAAAAATTCGTACTTTTAGGCCTGTTATTCAATTAAAGAAATTAACTTAGTGCACGTAATTACATTCCACATATGTTCCACATATGTCTGTTGATGGCGAATTTATTATGATGTCTAACAAAATTACCAATGTGATGCGGCACTCTATGTACTGTAACGTTAACATTAACTGATTACATTCCACATTTGTTCCAAGTCTGTTGATGGCAAATTTACATAATGTGTCTGGCAAAATGACCAATGTGATGCGGCACTCTTAGTACTGTAACATTACTGAATTCGAAATATAAGTAGAAGCTAAGAGAACAGAATTGTGAAAACGACAGCCTCTGGATCGATCTGGATACCACGTCTTATGTGTGTACTTCTCTTATCTAAATGAACCTTCAAATCTCACAGCTTTCAACTTTTTGGTTGGATCCATCTTCAATTTTAAGACTTACGACATCTGTTTTTATTTACCTCGTCGTCTCCACCCCTTCCAGATGGACTCGTCTAGTGACCTTTGACTTCCATCTTGGATGGCGCGAAGAGCGAACTCAAGAACCAGCGTTCTTCACCTTCAGGCTGTTGTTTTTACGGCAAAAGAGGTACAGTACGTGTTCTGATTTGCTAAAAGGCATCTGGAGATCTGTGAGTGTTTCAGTTTCATTTTGATTTAGATCAGTTAATTTTAGGGGTCGGTAAATCTACTGCTTCTAAACGGAGTGCTCAAGATCGGAAGTGTGCATATGCGAGAAACAGAGAGGGACTGGGCGTAGGAGCTTTTGTAAGACATTTTCCTTATTTTGATTTTACAACCATGAGATCAGCTCAAGAAATACGTATGGTCCTTTCTCTAACGATTTCGGCCTCAAGATTGAAAATGCCACCAAGGAGGTTGATGCCACGAAATCAGCTAAGGGTGGTCCCACGTAAGGTCACCAGGGGTCAACATAGCTTTTCATTCCTGATTACCCACATAGTCAAAGTAATAGTTGTCATTTCGCTTAGGAAGTGATTGGTAGAGAGAGTACTGATCTGGACTCCAGCAGAGAGTTATATTGAAGTAATTCACTGCAAAGACTGTGATACTTATCCTTTCTGTTTAATTTAGCCAGTGTAGCGTATCTCAGTGGCATGACATTGCTTTTCAATGGGGTACTGGAGAACGGATGCATGTAACATATAACATTTGTTCACCTTTATTTGTGGGTTAACCTATATCCGTTGTATTTCAAAGCAGAGTATCAATAGGATATCAAGTTGACAAACAGTGGTTTCAAACTGCAGTATTTTGAAAATATTGCAATTTCAAACCCCTGTCTGTTGACTTGATATCCCCAAATACCATGCATTTTTAAAACAACTGACATAGGCTACCCCATGATAAGGGCAAACTATCATTAACATGTCTTGATTACATCCATGACATAAAACCACTATATATGTTAGCACATACAGTCATACACTATATGATAGTATGATAGAAATATTGCATTATGTTGAATCAATCTGGAAATATTTACAAGTACATACACAATATATAGGAACCTTGCACTTTGTAGACACTTTCTACATCACAAAGTTACAATAGCTGTTACATTATTGACAATGAATATTTTCGTATGTGCTACAAATAGCAACTGTGATTGAAGTTTACCATGTGTTTTCCAAGATATGTCTTACTCTTAGGTCCATGTTAGGTCATACAATGTACAATTCTCATTTAATTTCATTTTATCTGTAGGTTTAAAAAGTGATAAAAACTGTACTTTCTAATGACCTGAGTGTTGTAAAACTACTTAGCTGCTTAGCCTATTGTTTAGATAAAGGATATGCTGCAAAGTGTTACACCCTCTAATTTTACAGTCTTGTAAGTTTGTATTCAGATTTCTGTAGGCCTTGCTACAGATAAGCCAGGATTTTAGCAATGTTTTCCTTGTGATGTTTGTTTCCTGTCTCCATGGCGATGTCCATTGCAGATTGATAGTGAGATCTGGCCAGGTCCAGTTTTCCCAGAGCCTTGTAGGAAGCAGCTATGTTTTGATTTGCTGCCATCTGTTCAGTCTTGTCTCCACTTTCTATTCTCATCTTAAGGTCCATCTGATGCCACTTTAGAGCTGTCTCATAATCCTGCATGTCCCCACAAGCCAGTCCCAGTCTGTTGTAAGCCTGACTCTCCTTGTCCTTCCTCCCCAAGTCCCTGGCTAGTGCCAACATCTCTGTGTAGTACTTGTGTGAGACCTGTGGTTCATGTAGCTGTTTTCTTTGTAAATTACCCAGCTTACAGTAAATGTCCATCTGTTCAGTCTTGTTTCCTGTCTCCATTGCAATGTCCATTGCTGATTGATAGTGAGATCTGGCCAGGTCCAGTTTACCCAGTGCCTTGTAGGAACCAGCTATGTTTTGATGTGCTGATATCTGTTGAGTCTTGTCTCCACTTTCTTGTCTCATCTTCAGGTCCATCTGATGCCACTCCAGAGCTGCCTCATAATCCTGCATGTCATCACAAGCCAGTCCCAGTCTGTTGTAAGCCAGCCTCTCCCAGTCCTTCCTCCCCAAGTCTCTGGCTAGTGCCAACATCTCTGTGTAGTACTTGTGTGAGACCTGTGGTTCATGTAGCTGTTTCCTGTGTAAATCACCCAGCTCACAGTAAATGTCCATCTGTTCAGTCTTGTTTCCTGTCTCCATGGCGATGGTCATTGCTGATTGATAGTGAGATCTGGCCAGGTCCAGTTTACCCAGTACCTTGTAGGAATCAGCTATGTTTTGATATGCTGTTATCTGGTTAGTCTTGATTCCACTTTCTTGGCACATCTTCAGGTTCTTCTGATGCCACTCCAGAGCTGCCTCATAATCCTGCATGTCATCACAAGCCAGTCCCAGTCTGTTGTAAGCCTGTCTCTCCTTGCCCTTCCTCCCCAAGTCCCTGGCTAGTGCCAACATCTCTGTGTAGTACTTGTGTGAGACCTGTGGTTCATGTAGCTGTTCTCTGTGTAAATCACCCAGCTTACAGTAAATGTCCATCTGTTCAGTCTTGTTTCCTGTCTCCATGGCAACAGCCAAGGCTGACTCATAGTTACTTTTTGCATCTGACACTTGACCTGACAGTGCTAATGATGAGGCCAGGTTTTTGTAAGCTATACAAATGTCAATTTCTTTACTGGTTTCTACTTTATAGATAGCCAGAGCTCTCTCATGGTTCCTGTATGCTTCCTGTTGCAGGCCTAACATGTCACATGTCAGACCTAGTCTGCTGTAGGCCTTCGCCTGTTTTGTGATATCTGACAGTTCTTGAGAACACTTTAGCATGTACTGGTAATACTGCAGAGCTGACTGTAAGTTGTGTAGTTTAGTCCTATAGAGATCTCCTATCTCACAGTACAGGTCAAACTGTTGTGCCTTGTCTTTCATCACTTCAGGTGCATTCAGTCTAGCAAGGAGGGTCCTCAACATGCCCTGTGTTTGAAGCTCACCTTGTAGGAAAGACAGGTAGAGATTAAGGGTTTAAGTATTATAACCTGGCAGTGCTTGTTTATTTCTTGTTTACACAAGTCTGTCTGAATGCATTAGGTCACAGTCAAAAAATGATATAAAGTGATAATTATATATCCATGCTATTTAATCACACATTTTGTTCATGACCTATTTCCCACCATCTTCAATTGTTCATTTCATTTTTCCTGATCTCCTTTGCACAGATTATTTTTTTGTGCAAGTAAAAGTTCTCCTGGGAAACAGAAAGGTGCAGATACAAATGTACCTCATTTTACATCTACAATGATGTAACGCTAGTTAACCTTTATCCGTTGGGTAACCTATATCCTTTGCTTTTAAAAACAGGGTATTTGGGGATATCACGTCAACGGACAGTAATTTCAAATTGCAATATTTTCAGTATATTGCAGTTAAAACTACTACCCATCGGCTTGATGTGCCTATTAAAAATACCCTGTTTTGAAGAACAACGGATATAGGATACCCCGCGGATAAAGGTGAACTAGCGTTATGTCATCATCATAACATGACATGTTTCTTTTCATTGTAGAAAATGCAGCTGACTGTTTGTAACATCTATTATCATAATACCGGTACGTTTACGACGATTTCTCTAGCCATACTGATTTGACAAATTGTCAACGCATCATTTTCTCCAGTTACATGTTGCTGTTATAGGTTACCCTTGCCACTTCTTCTGTGTAACTTTTCTGCCACTCTTGCCCTGCTAAAAGCGTAATATTGTAATTGTAACACGCCGAGGAATTACACGGCGAAAGGGCGCGTGGTTGGGAGGGGGTACAAAATACCGGTAGGAAGAAACACGGCACAATTAACTGCCGCTATGTACATTATACATCCTCTGATGTTCCTTCCTTTTCTGTCAGTAAATGCATAAAACATAAACCTGCATGAGCATACAAAATGTCATGAGAAAACGGACGTATACTGTCAAGAATTTTCATTTAACTTCTGTCCGTCACAACCGCTATGACGTAACACTTCACTGCTAGCGTAGATATAAAAATGGCGGGAAAATGGCTGCGTACGTTCAATTTTGCCCATTCAGTCGTAGATCCGGGCTATTATGCAACGGTTCTTCACACTTTTACATGAGTTGTAGGTCACCAACAGAAATTCAAGATTGTTGTTGAATCATGTTCGTCTTGTGCCGTGAGCATGTGTAATTATGATCTATATAAATTTGGCAATGAATGTGACAGTGTGTTCGTCCCACGACGAGCTGCCTACCCCGAAATTTAAAAAAAAAGTATACTGAAAACTTTTGGCCTTGTTGTCTTCTAATGCATTGTTATCGATGCTTTGTAAATGGTGTATTGGACACCTAGATGTCTGAAGTGTGCACAGCTCAGAAATAACTATTGTTGCATGTGTAGATCTCTTTAAGTTCCAGTATTTCTAATCTACCGGTATAAGTCTTACTACCGGTATTATGCCAATGCATGTTACCACACTACCATCTAGATGTAGCAAATTAGTACATAGTGAATGCCAATTTAAAGATATCATTACCATACCTGTAGGTGAGTGAGGTCTGCTGGGTCCTGATCCAGGAGTGCCTGTATGGTACCCTGATGACACTACAGAGAAAGTTCTCTTCCTGGGCTGTTCCATCAGCTGTTCCAGTTCCCTGATGTCCAGTGAGGCCAGTTCTGATATCTCTGGTGGGACATCTGTGTCATCAGATGGGACATCTGTGTCATCAGGTGGGACATCTGTGTCATCAGGTGGGACATCTGTGTCATCAGGTGGGACATCTGTGTCATCAGGTGGGACATCTGTGTCATCAGGTGGGACATCTGTGTCATCAGGTGGGACATCTGTGTCATCTGGTGGGATATCTGTGTCATCAGGTGGGACATCTGTGTCATCAGGTGGGACATCTGTGTGATCAGGTGGGACATCTGTGTCATCAGGTGGGACATCTGTGTCATCAGGTGGGACATCTGTGTCATCTGGTGGGACATCTGTGTCATCAGGTGGGTCTGGAGTCTGTTGGTCATCTTTGAATTCATACAGCAATGGATATTTCATAATGATAACACAGAAATGCAAAATCATAGAATGATGATTATCAAGTTATAGCTTTCAATTTGCCTCAATCATCTCTTCCTTCCAAATGATAGACATACACAATCTATGCTAAGAGACTTGAGACTTTATTTAAAAATCCATTAGTGACGTCCCCTTACAAAGAATAGTTCATTCACATTTTCTGATAATTTATGCAAATTAGCTCCTCACTTGCATGATTATGTACATAACTCCAAATGCCATAAGTAAGAAATCCCTGTCATTTACCACAGTGGGGTTATAGCATTTTCTCAATAATTATGCAAATTAGGTCTATATTTGCATAAAATGCATCTATTATCATTCTTCTCTTTCTCAGTTACAAATATCACATCTTGCAAAATCGTCCTACAGTGGAACAGTCTGAGAGTGGGTTTAGACAATTTCCTTATCAATTATGCAAATTAGATTTTGATTTGTATAATTTCTATCAGATTATATTAAGCACCACTTAATCTATTTACATACCAAAAACCATGACGATCTGTCAACCTCTTCTGAAGTTATTCCCTTTCAAAGTCTGACAGTTAACCGGCCCCTGCCAAAACAAGCTGCTAGGGGGCCCAAACCTATACCACTTATTCTCTGCCCCAATAGTCTACCACTCAAAGATCATAACCACAGCATGTCCAGAACTCGAGATATCAAACCCGATAGTCCACTGCAGTACCGTCACAAGTTGCTAATTGTACCCAGGACTCATCAAGACCTACCCACATACCGAATATCAATACAATCCATGCACGCATTCTCGAGTTATGGCGCTTTTCTACAAACAAACACTACCGAAAAAATATTCTGATTATGCAAATGACTTTCACATTTGCATAATTTATGCTTGTACACCTTTCACTAACGTACACAGGTCAGAGTGTTCACAGCCCTATCATTTACTGCACGTACTAAGAAGAATTAGGACACTTTCAAATCAATTATGCAAATTAGGAATTTATTAGCATAATTAGTATCTGCTTAACTTCCGCCTGCCACAAACTACATATGTAACATGTATTTGAGTCCTATATTGGGAAACACTGTAAAGATAGATTTTCCTCATTAAGTATGCAAATTAAGTCCAAATTTGCATAATTTTGACTTCATTATGTACATCTCTGCCACAGGTACCTGCATACGAAATATCATTCCTATGGTCCATTATGCTTCTTGGAAGATTTTGACAAAAATGCTCCTGCAGTTTCAGCACAAGCTGCTAGGGGGCCCAAACTAACACCACTTCTTCCTTACATCAAAAGGTATCTGCCACCAAGAAATCAAGACCATAGCATGTCCAGTTGAAAAGATACAAAAAAATTGATGTTCTGCTGCAGTACCAAGGTCACACACCAGGGGGCCCAAAATTGACCTTGACCTTCGTCTTCCCAACCCCTGCCCACATACCAAATATCATCGTAGTCCATCAAGAGGTTCTCAAGTTATGATGTCCACAAATATCCGGAAACACAAACACACACACACACACACACACACACACACACACACACACACAGACAGACAGACACACTGAAAACTATACCTCCATTTTTCATGGAGGTAAATGGAGGTAAATATAACCTTCTTGGCGAAGGTAATTATAACAGTTACTGTAGGTTAGATGTAAACCTCAAAGTCTGAAAGAAGAATAGACCAACAAGAGTTCGTAGACCTCAGGCCTGCATGAAATGTATTGGGTTTCTGTAGACCTATTGTGTATTTTTGCCTTTTTGTCTGTGGTACGTGGTTGGAAAAATGAGCTTTTTACTGTGTTGGTTGTGCACCATGCAAAAGTCTGACTCTGAAATTCCAAATGAACATTACTTATTTTGGATTTCTTAAGTATGTAACCAACCACAGTACTTTGAAGTTGTTGAGACGCTACCTTTTTTTGTCTCAGATGGCCCATGCACATGTAGTTACTCTGTCACATGATATACTAATATCTTCCTATTTCAATGTACTGACCTAATGCAGCTGCTAAGTCTCCTTGGTTTGTGTTCTTCCAATGATATTCATTAAAGATTTATTTCTGGGGTGTTATTCACTTGACATCGGAATGTTACTCGCATAATTTGACCAATGATACTTTTATCTGTAGTTCCATAGACATTAGACAACATGAATAGTGGTAGCCCCCATGCAGCAGCAACAGTTTGTCCCCAGGGTGGTATGATATTTTCATTCAATCCATCCAACCCAAACCTAAATCTCCTGTAGTATCTAAGCCAAATTTAACAGCATAATTTACTATGAAAAATGTCCTTGTCAATCCCATTTATAGATGGCAAGCTGCTGGCAATGGAAGCTTTGAAAAGTTCAGAAGCTGTTGTAGTCAAAGCAAACACCCAGCAAACATCCCCACAAACCAATGAGCAGTTGCTTAGAAGGGGAATTTCATCATATATTTGCCGCGACAAAATGCAACAAACGATACTGAATTTAAAACAGAACAAAGCTAAGCCTCCACCACTTAACCCTGCCTGTACCATAGATTAAGCAGGCCCAAAAACCAAGCGAATATGACTAGCCCAAAACAACAAATTACCTGTATACAGTATGGAAATGGCATTACCAAAGAAACAAAAAGAAACACAGGACAAATCATACAGTGTATACCTTTCTCTTATGCCCACACTCTATACAGTTCTCCTCCACATTAGAAAATTGCATCTTCTTCTGTTTAAGTTCAAGTACAAACATGATTGCCAACAGGGTAAAGGAACTTGTACCGGAACTTAAAACTCAGTACTATACAGCTCTAGAAACACCACAAAGAGTAATAAGCAAACTCCAATTATACCTGACCAACAGATATATAATCTGGCACACTCCCGTCATCTGGCAAACTGTCAGTGCCACTAAGTAACCTGATAAATTGAAGGTGGCCCAGGCCAGATGATGGTTCTACACCCAACCATAATCTGTTTTTAAAACCAAGCAGATATTGGGAGGATGCCCCAACCACACTAAAACAGGGTCAACCTATACAGTATCAAGTTCAAGCACTAGGAGGCCCAAAATCAAACCTGACCACCAGGACACCACAAACAACTCACGTACCAAATGGCAACACAATGGCACCTTGCGTTCCGGAGATACAGCGCACGCCCCGTGCCCGCACAAAAGGTAACCTAAAATGTCAAGTTCAAGCACCAAGGGCGCCAAAATCAAAATTGAGCATTATTCAGCCACCGCCGACACATGTGCCAAATATCATCGCGCCAGCACCAGCCGTTCAGAAGATATAACTCCGGAAACACCCCTCCCGGACACAAAATTCGACCTGCCGGGTCAAGTTCAAACGCGACAAGGCCCAAAGTCAATCCTAGGCAACAGGCAACAACCCCCCACCCATGCACCAAAAATCGTCGCAATCGCGCGTATCGTTCCGGACACACAGCGCCAAAAGTGCCCCCAAAACACCAAAAATGCCACCTTCAATGTCAAGGTCAAGCGCCAAGAGGCCCAAAATCATACCTGAGTGTCAGGCTACCACCCCCAACCCACGTACCAAAAATCGTCGTGCTCGCACCATCCGTTCACGAGATACAGCGCCCTACATCCCCGGCTACCGAAAAGTTTCCACCAGCATCAAAACCATACCTGCATACATGCAGGTAACAACGTTAACTGCAAACCAAACTAAAAAGGGCCTTTTCCAGTATTGGTCAGGCTTTATTCCTGCAATTTCCACATTTTGAAATGATCAAGGCTTGCCAGTTATGATGAGTGATCATTTTCTAAATTTTGTAAATATTGCTACTGTTTATGCAGAAGAGAGCATGCATACCCTGATTTCCATAATTGTGACATTCATGTAACATTTCACTCTGTCCTATAATCAATGACTTATTACCTTTGCCAGAATGGCTAAGGTTATGTTTTAGGCTTGTGAGTCTGTGTGTCTGTCTGTCTGTCTGTCTGTCTGTGTGTTAACAGTATAACTCAAGAAGCCTTTGATGGATCCCAATAATATTTGGTAGGTGGGTAGGGGTCGGGAAAACGAAGGTCAAGTTCGATAATGGGCCCCCTAGCGGCTTGCTAAGGTACTGCAGCAAAACCTCAATTTTTTTTATCTCGTGTTCTGGACCTGCTGTGGTTATGATTTTTGAGTGGTAGATAGCCCTTGGTGCAGAGAGTAAGTGCTTTAAGTTTGGACCCCCTAGCGGCTTGTTTGGAACTGCAGTCGCCGATTTCCTTTCAAACTTTGGACGAGAATAACTCGAGAACGTGTTGATGGATCGTCATGGTTTTTGGTATGTAGATAGCCCAAGTAACAATGTACACAATGGAATACCAATTATGCAAATCAGCAACTAATTTGCATAATTAATGAGGAAAGTTTATAAATCCACTGCATTTCATGATAGGACTTTCAAACTTGTCACATATATAGATGAGGAAGAGAGAAATATCAATGCATATTAATTATGCAAATGACGGCCTCATTTGCATAATTAATGAGAAAATATAAACGTGTTGACGGATCGTCATGGTTTTTGGTATGTAGATAGCCAAAGGGAAGACTTACATGATGGAATTATAATTATGCAAATCGACTGCTAATTTGCATAATTAATGAGAAAAGTTTGTAAATCAACTGCATTCCTTATAGGACTTTCAAACTTGTCACATTTTTAGCTAAGAAAGAAGGAAATATCAATACACATTTATTATGCAAATGATGCTTGATACAATTTAATATTATTATGTAAATCTAATCTGCATAGGGATCTAATTTGCATAAGCAATGGCGAAATGTTATGAACCAACTCCAGGCATATAAAATAAAATGTAATGAGTAACACATTTATGTTTTTATACATGTACCTGCTATTTTTAGTTGGCTAACTTTGGTCCTGATGAGATAATGTTGTCTGTCCTCTGTCAGTTCCACTGTAGACCCTGTCAGGTTTGTGTCATCAAGATGAAGTACATCCAGCACATTGCTCCTGGTGTGGATGTGTGGCTGGTAGAGCGGGTACTCCTGAGGTAGTCTTGGTGTGTGCTGTCCTTTAAATATAACGTACAGAAGATAATTAGTATCATACATTTCATGATTGAAGTATATTTGTTATGAAAATACAACAATTGTGAGATCGTCTGGCGCAGCAGCAGGATTTGTGCCTCGTGACCGAGGGGTGGCGGGTTCGAATCCGACTGCGTGTCACCGATCTTGTGCCCTTGGGAAAGGCACTTTACACGGATTTCCTCACTATACTCAGGTGAAAATGAGTACCTAGCTTCGGCTAGGGCCGTCCCTCGGATAGGACGTTAAATGGAGGTCCCGTGTATGGGGAGAGTCACACCCCATGCACGTCAAAGAACGCCCACACGTGCGATGGTGCGGTGTGAGATGGAACAAACCCTTCTGTCTGGAGTTGGTGATTCACTTCAAATCACCCGGATGGAGGCCTGGCGAACCTCCATACCGTATCAGCCACACAGTGATTTACCAGCAAAAGGGTATGTCACCCCGTAAGGGGCGATATAACCCGCCGTGTAAACATGTGCGAACATGTGTCAGGGCTCCCTTGGAAATCAGTCATCTAGACTGAAGGGACTACCCTATAAGATCAATCAATCAATCAATCAATCAATCAAGATAAAATAAATTTAGAATCGCATCATTTTCAGTTTGTTTCTGTTGCATTATGTGTAAATATTATTTACTACATAGACAAACTCACTTTTAAATCATATTGATGATTTGGGTGACGTACTGATGAATTAGTAAGAAAATTGAAGGACCTGGTTTAATTAATATAGTTACCTTTGGCAGTAGATGTAGTGAGTAGGTACACCAGAGCCTTCCTGAAGTCCTCTATGTTGATGGTTGTCTTCACAGAGATGCTCTCAGCACAGAGTTGCTGTAAGCTTTCCTCACTTATCAAACTACCGACCAGCAGGTCATTCAGTTTCCCACTTTTGTACTTGAACCAGAGTTCCCCAAGCCCAGACAAGTCTGTACATTGCAGGTAGAAGACCAGACTGCCTATCCTTATGCCAGTGACATTAACACCTTTGAATTTCTCTATCTGCTCTATTGCTTCTGCAGTGTCAAGCAAGTCTTCCATGGTCTTTATTTCAGGCTTTACCTGTTCAAGCAAATAAAGAGTCTCGTCTGTTACTGTGGTGAGATCCAAAGTGACCAATGTCTCTCTTGCTGAAGCGTAGCTTTTCATTTGCTTTGGGGATTTAACACTGGGTATAACTTGTGCCAGTATTTCCACCACAATGGGCAGTGGAGGAGGTGCCCCTGGAAGAGAATGAATGAACTTTATTGCAATGTCAGGCAACAAACTATGATAAATCAATTAGAAGATAAGGCCATGTTGATTTGATTATATGGGTGATAATGACATCCTCTGGGAACCCCAAAACTTATGCGAGCTTGCGAATAAAAAAAAAAACTTTGGCCAAAAATAAACTTGCCTTCATTATGAAATATAAGTGGTCAACAATGACATAACACACAGTGCAAACAATAGATTGCTCGTTTATATTCTTTCACATTTTCTTCTCTTTAATTGAGATTGAGATTGACATTTTTGCTGACAAGTATTACTAGACTATTTAAAGTACAAGTTACCTTTTCGGAAGACTTTCCTGCTTTCATCATTCTCCTCACCTGCTTCTGCACCTCTTTTCCTGCTCTGCACCTCACCAGTCTGTTGTGTTCCACTACCTGGACATACATTTTTGTACATAATATTATGTAGTATGAATTGAATTGGGCATGTTTTAACTGAGACTTTGACATTTTATTGAAAGATTTACAGTCATGTAGTTGCTGATCTTTTGTGTGCAAACTAAACCAGGATTTTTTTAACGATAGAGTATTCTTTGTCTTTCAGCTTTAATGCTCTTATAATCCAGAGTTTATGCTACTATCACATTAAATGCTGATTTATTTAGAATACTGCTAATATGAAGCTGAGTAGATCTAGATGTTAAATGATTTCTCAAATGCATTATGATTTTCTCTCTTCAGATGCAATGTAAAAATGTATTATGACTTATGAAAGACACTGCATGAAATATCTTTTTCTTTGACTTTTTTGAGTAAAAAAACAGAATCTTTAGGCTTACTTTAAATTGTTCTTCATGATCTAATTCTGTGCAGTCATTTTGCCTACAGTTAATCTTACCTGTTATCAACAGTTCCCTGATGTTGTTGTTTTCTCCCGCAGGAGCTGCTGCACTTTGCCTCTGGACTTCAGAAGGATATTGTGCTCCTGGATGCCAAAAATAAACATGGATGCTGAATGTGGCCGAGCAGAAATTTGTAAGCCAATTTACATTTGCTACAAACATATTCAATAGGAGACAGTCTTTTTAATCTTCTCCCTGTTTCCTTACCCTGTATGTTTAGAGGCTTTAAAGTATTGAGTATTAGTAGAGAGATACATAGTGAAAGGTTGATATTCTGAACTAAATTAGTCTGTATTTAAAAAGAAATGTGGAAATATGTTCACAATGGCAATTCATTTTCAAACTCTGTAGCAAAGAAATAAGATATAACTGAGAGGTAGTATAGTCTTAATTTGAACTATACATAACATCCATTAGCATAATACCGGTCGGTTTACTGCAATTTCTCAAGCAATGCTAATTTGGCAAATGATCAACGCATCATTTTCTCCATTTACATGTTGCTGTTACAGCTTACCTTTGCCACTTCTTCTGTGTAAATTATTTTGTCTCTCTGGTCCTGCTAAAAACATAATATCGTAATTGGAACACACCGCGGAATTGCACGGAGAACGGGCGCGTGGTTGGAAGGGGCTGCACTATACCGGTCGAACGAAACACGGCACAATTAACTGCCGCTATGTACCTTTATTCATCCTCTGTTGTTCCTTTCTTTCCTGTTAGTAGTTGCACAAAACAAAAATCTGCATGAGCATACAAAAAGTCATGAGAAAATGGGCGTATACTGACAAGAATTTTCATTTAATTTTGGTCCGTCACAACCGCTATGACGTAAAACTTTACTGCTGGCCGTAGCATTAAAAATGGCGGGAAAATGGCGGCGTACGTTCAAGTTGACCCATTCAGCCGTAGATCCGGGCTATTTATAATGCAACGGTTCCTCACACTTTTACACGAGTTGTAGGTCACCAAAAGAAATTCAAGATTGCTGTTGAATCATGCTCGTCTTGTGCCGTGAGCACATGTGATTATTATCTACAAATCTGGCGATGAACGTGACAGTGTGTTTGTCCCACGACGAGCTCGCCTGGCCAGAAAATGACCTGAAAACTTTTGGCCTTGTTGTCTTCGAATGCATTGTTATCGATGCTTTGTAAATTATGTATTGGACACCTAGATGTCTGAAGTGTGCATACCTCAGAAATAACTATTGTTGCATGTGTAGATCTCTTTAAGTTCCACTATTTTTAATCGACCGGTAACGGGGGCCGCCCTAAGACGGTTCCGGTCGTAAGACGGCACGGATTTTTTGCTGATCTTATTATCCATAAGTACACCGTGTTTGTTACCACTGACTATGCTGATTACAAAGGTAAATAAACCAAGTCCATGCACACAGCTTTAATTTGCATTCCAAGTATACTTTAACATATTTACTTCATTTTTTTTTAAACAGAATTCTAACAGTAATGTTGACAGTGTTGAATCACTGCGGTCACCGGCCTCTGCGTATTGGCGGCTCGTGTCGCTAACTATACGAACTCTTCCAAGCAGTCACACAATTGCCATGATACAAATAAATAAAGCTCCAAAAAACACGATGAATATGGGTCTTCAAATGTTTGTTGAGTAGAAAAGCAACCAAAAGGAAGCGACATAAACATTGCCACCATTGTACTCCCAGGGGAGTGTGGCCGTGAAGGTGGCAGACTAGAGAACGCTCCAAAGATTTATTTGACTGTAACAAATGATTCATGCTGTCTATGAAAATAAGACTTGATAGAGAGATGTAGATGATATTTTCATATAATCAGACAGAGTTTTGTTGATGTTGGCGGTGTCGTTTTTTCGTAATGGTTTTTTTAGTCGGGCATTCATAATCAGAGCATTTAGCCCATTGCCCGTAAAAACATCAGCTGGATTGTTCTAGGTACAGCGTTCCTCATGTGAGACAAGAAGCACATACAGTCACGATTTTACTGTCAAAAGAAAGCTAAAATATCATACTATTAATTTTTTTCTGTGTACTTAAATTTACCACTTACTTCTGAAGAGAGCAAAATGTAAAAAATGCGTACCAAGTTAGGCACACTGTCCAGCGTAGCACAAAATTGAAGGTTACATACACGAAATTGTCTCACAGTGTTTGCCGCTTGTAACACGCAGTGCGAAAGGTTCATGAACCACATGAATGCATTTCTTATTCAAGTATGTTGTTCAAATCTATGTGTAAAAAATTCAGTCATCAAAATTTGACCACTCTCAGGCAACTAGCGATGGAGCGCCATGAGTTTGAGCGCAAGAAAAAGCGTACCGTGTTAGGGCACCTCCCGTTATAAGGCTTATGACCAGTATTATGCCAATGCATGTTACATCACAGTCATATATAATAGAATGCTTTAAAACTGCATAGCATTGGAATGCAGAAATGTTATTGTTATAATGACCCTTCAGTTTTATTGCTGTAATTCCCACCCCCACCCCTTTTTCTGGTGAAATATGCAAATTGTTTTCTTTTGTATTGTTCCAGTTAATTCTTCTTAGCTAGAACATTTGACACAGACTGCCTGAATTATTATTTTTCTATTTTGCATAGATCTGAAGTTGAGATAAAGATTTCTCGCATTTTTTCGCATTATTATGTACATGTACAACATACATGTGGAAGCTTTATAGAAGACTTACCTGTCTGTAAACAACTATCAATGAACTGCTGATGAGACTCTTCCCAATACTTTGCTGACAGAAGCTCGTCCCGACATCTTGCTGCTCTTTTAAACTCAGTCTCACAGTTACTCAGTGACTGTTCAATGCGCTTGGCCCATAGCTTTACATTGTCCTCCTCATTTCCCTCAACATCTACAACAGAATAACAAAACTCTGGTGATATCTTTAACATAAAGTCTGCGAGTCCCGATTTACTAGAAACTAGGACAGGAATCCCTGCTGCAATGGCGTCCAGTCCAACAAGTTCGAATGGTTCAGTCTCGGAGGGTAGCAACACAAGATGGGCTTTCAACATGTCAGTTTGAAGCTCCTTCAGTGTTCCATAGGGCAGAAGGGTGGGCTTCAGATTTGTTGTCCTTAAATGTGTCTGAAGAACGTTTTTATCCTCTTCATTGATTCCTCTGATACGACACTCCACATTCCGTTTTATCATGGCAACAATGTCCACGGCTTTAACTGCAAGGTCGTGCCCCTTCAAGTTGTCAACACTGTTCACCCTACCTATGGACAGGACCACCATTGTCTCTGTGTCTGTGTAGCTTGCTTTTGTGTGTTCAAAGATCTTGGAAGGTCTGGGAAGAAATTCAAAGTGCTTTGGCTGCTTGTCATCTGGTAACGCTCTGAACTGGTTCTTACAGTGATCAAATATCTTGTTTCCAATGGAGAAGACCACATCAGCTTCTTGTAAATCTTGAAGGGTAGAGTGTTCCTTCTTCCTAGTACCTACCATCTCATTCCCCTGTGTTTTATCTAAGATGTCATTACAAATGATGAGGACTTTTGCTTCTGGACAACGATCATCCCTCATGTTAAGTGCTGCCCTACTTGTGACATCAGCATGGCCCACAATGCTCCTTACATTGGAAGGAAGGTGAGGGTATTTGGAGCGATGGTCAAATGTTAGCCAGTCTGGTGTTGGGTCAGTCCTGGGATCACCTGGGTTAAGTTCAGGCAGTAACAGTTCCACTCCATCTTGTTGTGCATCCAGTTTGTCCTCTTCACTTGCTTGTAAAACAGTACTGAATACAGGGACGTCTGGTTCATGTTCCCTGATTATTTCTGCTACCTGTCTGTTTATGGATGAGCTTCCTACTTTAGATGCACCATACTCTGTATGGACCAGTAAGACAGCAGACTGATCTGTGTGGAAAATGGGTATGGTGTTATAAAGCTGTTGTCAGACAGAGGTATAAACATAAGGTTTCTGAATCATCAAGTAATAAAGGGTTGATGGCCCGCCTCAAGGTGTATATGGTGAGATAATCCCTGGTCGGGTGCGATTAAAAAAAAACAAAAAAACCACGGAGTGAGCGTAGCGAACAAGGTGGTTTATTTGGTGGTTATCGCACCTGACCAGGGATTATCTCACCATATATACCGATGATAAGGCGGGGCATTATCATATAGCCTATCCAACTGACAGTTATTTCACACAAATATTAATCAAATAAACATTTTAATACATTACATAAAAATACATTTGCAATATATCTATATTGTACAATACAGTGTTCATATACAAACCATTAAACCATTTCATCATCATCATTTAACTAATCATTTTATTACTAATCAATTTAACTATTGTTAGATAGCATATCAGCATCAACTTGTGGCTTATTAGCAATACAAACTAGAAAATGGGGTCCTGGTAACCCCCATGCAGAGCCTTTTCACTTGGGCACGACAAAGTACGAATATACGGAGTGATTTAGGTAGTTACCAGCTTAATCATGATAGAAAGCCATAATGAAAATGTGTAACAGCATTAATTCCTTTTCAAGTATCCCTATATCCCCCATTTGAACCCCCAATCAACATAACCAATCAATCATAATTTTTTTGACATTTACGTATGGATTGCAAACAAAAAACTGTACAATAACTTTCCATGACTTTCCCCTGTATAATGGTGCGGTCCAAAAAGTGTGCGGTTATTCTAATATAACCGCACACTTTTGACGTTACGCCCTGATAACCCATAGGAAATGGGGGCCTCTGATTGGCCAACTTCATCTGGCTATATGATAATCTAGATTAAGACATTAAAATATGACAGACCTGATTGTTATGTTTTTTTCTTATAAATATTAACGTAAGTTCACCTTTATCTGAGGGGTAACCTATATCCGTTGATAACAGTGTTTATAGCTATCAAATTGCTGTACGTTAGCCTCAAATTACAATATTTTCAATACACAAAACATATTAGATATTGCAGTTTGAAAGTACCATCCGTTGACTTGATATCCATATATAAATACCATGTTTTTTTTTAAAGAACGAAGATAGGTTACCCTGCGGATAAATGTGAACTAATGTTATTATTGTAAAGTGAAGTCCCAACAGCTTATTTTTGTTAGATGCTTAAATGTGGCTGCAGTACATTGTAACTCTGTCTGAAGGACTTTGACCTCCAAGCTAGCCAATTCTTGTTGTCGCCCTTAACAGTGTATTTCTGTTGTCCTTTTAAAGATTACCTCCATCAGTTGATTTATTTCATTTGTCGAAGTCTGGCAGTGTTTAGCTATTCATCAGGTAAATGTTGTAAAATAGCCTATTTGTATTTGTGTCTTCTGCATTTTGCCAATATCTCTACATTGAAGTTGAAACTTAAAGTACACCAGCGTTTTCTACTGAACTTTGACCTGCACACAAACGTTTTAACTTTGCTAGTTTTTGTCATAGTTTTGAGGTGAAAGATATTATTCCTGTTCATCCCCACTGAACTATTGTGAATCTGCATGTACTAGTCATGAACATTAAGAATCAAGCAAAGAATTCCTTACCTTTTACATTGGAGGTAACGGTATTCAAACTTCCTTCAGTAGCCATTTTGGCTCGTTGTGATGTTTGCCTGTACTGTGGAATGCTGGGTAGAGTTGGCAGCTTGAGTTAGTTAATGTTTACCTGTCATGTGGTCACAAAGTTAACTAACCCAAAGCATACCACTGTGCACACAGTGTATGTTGGCTAAGTCAATATTCTAACAGTGTTCAGGGCTTTGTACTCAGTGGTGTCAAGGGTGAAGTTAGAATTATTTTAGTACTGTATTTTTGTAAACCATCTTCGTTATTTACTGCTCTTTGTAGAGCATTTTAAGATTCAGAGCTTCCCTTTTTTGATGCTGAATGAATTTCAAGCTACATGTAAAAATCGTATAGGGTATATCACATTTTTCCTGATTACGTATTGTATGTCTCCATTTAGGCCTTTATAATGTCATACCTGTGACGCGAAAATGTTCGATACGGGTGTTGTGGACCATGTGATAACTTCCGTATCACACAAGTTCGAAAGTTGTATGACACAGGCTTCCTTCGAGTAAATCGAACCATTTCGAACGGGCCGAGCGTGGCATGGTTGGCAATTCGAATACCTGACACGGAATTTGAAACATTGCTGTTGTAACACTTTTTGTTCGAGGGCACCAAATTTGTTCAAGTTCTGGCGCATTTCACATCAGAACATGGTTTTCTCAGGTGGGTATGACATAAATAAAAAAAAAATGTCTTCGGCCGTCGGGCGATCCAACCCGCGGTCGGGCTGGTTCCTGTACTGTGGTACATGTACCTTGGGTGATACGGAATACACCGTGTTGTATTCTACATTTGTATATTTACTTTGTAGTACATAAGCAGTGTACATATACTTTTGAAATGCCATGTACCTTTATCTACCGGTAACCAGTACATTACATGTATATCCGTTGTTCTTAAAAACAGATTATTTAGGCCATAAGGATATTAACTCAATGGATGATGGTTTCAAACTGCATTACATGACTTATATTGTTAGCATTGGAACTTGAAACTACTGTCCATCGACTTGATATCCACATATAGGTTACCCTGGCAGATGTGAACTACATTGTGGTGTTAGCAGAATATACATGTAATTTGGTTCTAAAGATATTCCTATGCATTCAAGAGGTAGTGTTAAGTTAGCAAAATTGTATTGTTCCTTAATCACATTGGCCAGTTTTTCAATGGTTTGAGTATCAGAGTCCCCCCTCCCACTCACACACACAACAACAACACACACACACACACACAATGATATTCACACATGACACTGATACAAGCCCCCTCCACACACACACATGCCCCCAAACACACACACACGTGCACACACATACACATACACACCACACATACACGCAGGCACACACACAGACACACCACACACACACACACACACACACACACACACTCACACACACACACACACACACACACTCTCACACACACACACACACAGACACACACACAGTCACACACACACACACACACACACACACACACACACCACGCCAACATGTACATCTGATTTCTGAGGGGACAATGAAGATAGAACTGCTTATCTGAGCTGAACAATGGGAGAACCAAGAAGTACTTTTGTATAAGGTACAAAATGTAACCTGACTATAATAGTATTCTAAACATGTAACATTAGTTCACCTTTATCCGCAGGGTAACCTCCGTTTTATATACAAACGGGGTATTTGGGAATCGTTAAGTCGATGGAAGGTAGTTTCACTTTGCAATATGTTGAAAATGTTGACTTTTGTAACCCATGTCGTTGAACTGGAATCTCTAAATACCCAGTTCTTTAAAACAACGAAATCAATATAGGTTACACCGCGGATTAAGGTGAACTAGCGTTACAACATGTAATTGAAAAGGTTGCATTGTAGTAGAGTTTAAAATGTGGTCAGAAACTAAGCACTGGATATTAGGACTATCATGACTACTTTAGCCCCTAAAACATAAGAAATGCATGATTGTATTCCTGACTGTGTACTCTTCTGGTCAGGCTTCAAAACTCTGGCTTATCCTTTGCAGGTAAATGATACTTTATCACATACATGTATATCATTACAGCTACTGTCTACATACATAAGGAAGAAGGGAACTGGAGTATTTTACTGGTGCTTGTAAATTTGTATCTTCATTGTAGACGGGGATGCCAACCTACTACTTATCTGCAGTACGTCCAACGGCTAATGGGAGATCATCACGGCCAGATCACCCCCAGGCAGCTTCGCCAGCTCGCTGCAGATAGAAGGAACTGTAGAAAGCTTGCAGTCGCCTGTGCTGCAGTCGACCGATGATGATGATGATGATCTTCAGTGTGTATGTGTCCAGTATAATGTACGCCCCCTAACCCCATCCTGTGATCTACATTGTACATGTAGGCAGTTTGATCATACAATTGAGGGACCGAATATCATTAAGTGTAACATAACAAAGGACATTAATAACCTCCATGAAAAATGGAGGTATAGTTTTTGGTGTGTGTGTGTGTGTGTCTGTGTGTGTGTCTGTGTGTGTGTCTGTGTGTGTGTCCGCATATTTGTGGTCAGCATAACTTTAGAACCTCTGAATGGATTGTAATGATATTTGGTATGTGGGTAGGTGTTTGGAAGACAAAGGTCAAAGTCGATTTTGGGCTCCTTGGTACTGCAGCAGAACTTTTTTTGTATCTCTTGACCTGAACATGCTATGGTCTCGATTTCTTGGTGGCAGATAGCTTGTGACGTAAGGAAAAGGGTATATAGGTTTTGGCCCCCTAGCGGCTTGCTCTGGAACTGCAGGGGCAATTTTGTCAAAATATTCCAAGGAGCATAACGGAAAATGGGAACGATGAATTTCTATGATATTTAGCATATAGGCATGTTTGACAGAGATGTACATAATGGAGTGCAAATTATGCAAATTGGGACTTAATTTGTATCTTTAATGAGGAAAATCTATATTTCCAGTATTTTTTCATTATATGACTCAAATACATGTAACATATGTAATTTGTGACAGGTGGAAGATTAGCAGATACGAATTATGCAAATAAGTCCCTAATTTGCATAATTAATGTGAATGTGTCCTAATTCATGTACTAAATGTTGTAAATGATAGGATTGTCAACATTGTTAACTGTGTAAGTTATGCAAATGTGTATATAACCAACCATAAATTATGCAGATATGCAAGTCATTTGCATAATCAGAATATTTCATGGAGGTATGAGGTCTCTGAGCTGTTGTTATATCTGGTGAGTTATTCTAGGCTGGAACAAAGTTTTAGGAGATAATCCTAAATTGCAAATGTTTGTTTTATATCCTATTTATCCGATTTTGCACAATGTTGAGTTTCTTTCCTTGGTGCTGGAACGAGAGACAAAACGATTGGGCAGAAAATACTATCTAGTAGAATTTGCCGCGGCGTACTACTAGTCGGTGCATGAAGGTCGTGTACAACACAAAATGGGTGTCAGAACAAAAGCTACTGAAGGATCATGGATATATTGTATTCCATTGAAATAAAATGACCTCCTGTCAAAGAAACATTGATGGTAAACTCAATATAGCATTAAAGACAAAAATTGCTGTCAATAAACAATGAATAAACAATTCTGTCTACGTGCATGTTTGCGTGTCTGTGTCACTTGCCTCTTACCGAGATAGTTTTAATCAATAAAGGAGGGCCGGGGAAGAGTTGAGGAGAATATACATGCATGAAAGACATATACACACTACTGCTAAATAAATACCACACGCGCATATAATACCAACATATGTATGTTCACCTGCTTTCATTCGCTATGGGAGTTGCGGGAAGGAAAGAGGAATAGGGACGGAGGAGGAAGACATATGCACACATGAAAGACATATACAAGCCCACACTACTGATATATAGATTTAATATACCCGTACTACCTACATAACTATGTTTCCATTCGAATTGGAGGAGGACGGAGAAGGAGGACACATGCACACATTTTATACATACCTCTTTGACGAACAGATGGCATGATAGATAACTATTCATGATAACTAATAAATAGATATGTAGACATGCCTATTCAAAATAAGGGCTAGATACAGATATATGACTAAATACATACAGATATCTTACCTAAGTATACGTCATATCAATATGCTAAGGAGACGCTCCTGGTGACCGCTGACCTGTGCCACCCGACGGTGCCACCCGAAATATGCTATTTTCGTCCCCTACTATACTACTTAAGTGACATATTTTTAGTTCGAGGCAAACACTACTAAGTATTATGGGTTTGATTTCATTTATTCTGCTGTATTAAATAACAGTCCAATCTCTGTAACTGGTGTTGTGGAGATTGAACTTTTTCAGTTCCAGACCTCTATTTATGGTGGGTGGCGTGGATCTGGGTGCCCTTTTAAACTTCTTACGTAATACTATGTAAAATTCGTTTTAGTAAAATTCACTGCAATTCCGTCAAATATTGTCTTATGATTAATATATGACTCAATTGGGACTATTTGATTTCATTTTATTTATTTGCACTTCAAATAGAAATACAGAGAGTAAAGTCAAGTGATATAGAAATACCGTTCAGGAGAGAGAGAGTGAGAGAGTTAAAAACATCTCGACAAAGACGAAGTATATAACCTGCAAATCTGACTGCATGCACAACAACAATATGTAAAATACGTGCAGCCAGTACTAGTAGGAAGAAGCTACGATGCCCACTATTACACTTGACCTTTGCCTCAATAACACCTATGAAGTATCATGATGATCCAGTAACAAATTCTCGCGTTATGTACACATACGTCCTCAACTATCCACCATAGCACCGAACGAAATTTACCCTTTTTTTGCCGAGGTGAAAAGAAAAGGATATTGCTACCAGATAGTTGACAAAATGTATGACAACAAAATGAAGTCAACCTAAGATAAAAGGTAAAGTAACGTGTTGTCTTGACGTCTTGTGTGAAGATTTTTAAAACGCTTACATTTTGTCTGTTTTGTTAGAACGTCCCTAAAACAGGAAATGAATTTGATACGACCAAATGTTCCCTCTCTAGAATATTCTTTATGTGAAATAAACTCCTGGCTAATGCGAAAAGATCTGTACAATTATCTCTATGTGAAAACTGTGAGGCTTGACTACCATTGTACAGTAAGAGCTGCATTGCTATTGAAGCCCATTCATTATTTATTCGTTAAATTCCATCCATTATTTCTTTTATATTATTAATTTTCTACTAGAAAAAAACAACAAAAGAATGTTTTAAAAACAATGTGCTATAATTCCAGGGTTTACATTGTACTGGCTAGTTTTACTGTGGAGAGCCGTTGCACAGATACAGAAGCAGGTGCTGTTTGGAACTATTCCTATGATTCCAGGTCCCTACGTTTTTCTGGTTAGTTTTACTGCAGATGGTTGGAGGGCCGTTGCCAGTGGTGGCGAGAGTTCCCACAGTCACCTATGGACTTCCTGATACAAAAGAGGAGATAGCAGGGGTAAGTTATGGAGTAATGTGTTTTGATATGGTTTGTGACGAAAGCTTTGATGATCCAAAATATATATAATATACATATATAATAAACAGTGCCAGTGAAAGGTTTCCAAAAATGGCTCGGTTATGAAGACGTACCTGGAACAGCCTGGCACATGAAGCCTCTCCGTCGGTTGCACGAGCCGTCCGCCCACATGTTTCTCTTATAGGGGTTGTAATACACGCAGCCAGTCTTGGTTGCCCCCCTCGTTATTTGGTTGCCCCGGAGCCCAGTAGTTGTACGTTCCAAGTGCAGAACCATCCAGCCACTTAAATCGTCCTTCCTTGCGCAGACCGAACCAGAACTGACCAGGCTTGAACAAGGAGAGCAGGAAGGTGTTGGTCTCAGCGTCTCGGGGCATGGCGAGGGTGCCGCCATGTTGACGACAGAATGCGGCCGCATCTCCGAAGGACTTAGGTGTGCTGTAGACCTTGTAGCAGATTCCGCGGAACACTGTGTAACCACTGTAACAAGGTCCTGGAAAAAAGGGAGACAACAACATACGTGGAGATGGACATTGTAAATACCGGAAATGTTTAAGAATTCCAGCACTGACAAATCATTACATTTCCGTCATCAACTAAAATATCTCCCCATCAGATTTTGCAGTGTTATCTAATACCGGCACAACTACTAACCAATACGAGTCAAGTCAATACTAACTAGTCAGTAAAACACCATGTTACGATAGACTGAAACATCTAAGTATATTAGTTATGAGGGATTTAATATGGAAATGCCACAAGATGTACATTATTCACCAATAAAAAAAAAAAACTGCATAAGTAAATAGTATAAATCAATGGAATAATGATACTCAGTGCCACATATTTTCAGTTTTATTCTAGTCATAGTGTTTAATACACCATTACAAATAGTACACGTAAGTCGTAACAACTGAAACGTACCTTTCGTCTTACTCATCTCGCGAATACGCTTCAAGGTGTCAACAGTGGCACTTAGTTTGCGTTTGACGTCTTGGTCGCGCTTCAAGGCGTCAACGATGGTGGTCAGTTGGCGCATGCTGTCTTGGTTGCGCTTCGAGGCGTCAACAGTGGTGGTTAGTTGGCGCATGTTGTCTTGGTCGCGCTTCAAAGCATCGATTGTGTTGGAAATGTCATTTTGGTCGCGCTTCAAGGCGTCAACAGCGGTGGTTAGTTGGCGTATGTCGTTTTGGTCGCGCTTTAAGGCGTCAACAGTGGTAGACATGTCTTGGTCGCGCTTCAAGGCGTCAAAAGTGGTGGCCATGTTGTCTTGGTCGCGCTTCAAGTCTTCAACAGTGGTGGACAGTTGGCGTATGTCGTCTTGGACGCTCTTTAAAGCGTCAATAATGGTGGGCATGTCATGGTCGCGCTTCAGGGCATCAATAGTGGTGGGCATGTCATGGTCGCGCTTCAAGGCATCACCAGTGGTAGATAGTTGGCGTATGTTGTCTTGGTCACGCTGGATGGCTTCAACAGTGGTGGGTATTTGGCGTATGTCGTCTTCGTCATGTTTCAAGGCATCAACAGTGGTGGACATGTGGTCTTGGTCGCGCTTCAAGGCATCACCAGTGGTAGATAGTTGGCGTATGTTGTCTTGGTCACGCTGGATGGCTTCAACAGTGGTGGGTATTTGGCGTATGTCGTCTTCGTCATGTTTCAAGGCATCAACAGTGGTGGACATGTGGTCTTGGTCGCATTTCAAGACGTCAATAGTGGCGGGCATGTCGTCTTGTTTGCGCTTCAAGGCGTCGTGAATAGTGGTGGTTAGTTGGCGCATTTCGTCTTGGTCGCGCTTCAAGACGTCAACCGTGATAGAAAGTTCATATATCTCCTGTATAAACGTATTTATATACATCAGAATATGAAACGTAAAAAAGAAGTAAGATGAAAAAGCAGAAAGTTCTTGCTTGATACACTCAAGACACAAAATAGAAGAAATGTTAGAAACATTGATTTGCAACAGGCTTTATAGTACAGGGGTGTTTACCTCTTTGTTGATGAACGTCAGAGGGGCGAGTCCAACAGCGACCAGGCTTATCAGGACGGCAATGCCGGCGGCTATACAGCTTCGATGAGAGCGGATGAAACTACAGAAGGCACCGCGGCTGTTTGTTCCACCCGGATACGTGCGGTCTGTTAGAAACAAAAACGTTTAAAACAAGGTAGATTTATTTCAAATGTTAAACTGTAATTTCCAACACAAAATTTGATCTTACTTACAGTTTTACTGTTCAACTTCAGTCTTTGTCAAGGAATGAGTTGAATGAGTTGCACAGTAGGAACTTTGGGAAAGGTCAATTTTCGGGTTGCAATTTACAGTTCAACTTTGATCCAGAATATATAAATTAGGAATAACAAACAGTGCAATAAATAACATAATAGTAAAAAATCAGTCATCAGTGACGGAGCCCACTACTAGATTACTAAGATCAACACTACGGTTGATACAGGAAACTTCATGAAACAATATCAAGATCATCTATCATACAAATAGCTAACGGTGTTGTCGATGTTAGAAATTAGGATCACATTTGCTTCATTAAAACTAGTACTACAGTAAACAATAGCAATACCGGTCACATTTGACGCTTTTGTGGTGAATGTATTTTTTAATTCAAAGCTGTGTGCCAGAAGAGAATGTTTTGATTTCTGTTTTAATCTTTAGCGTCTTTTTGTAGTTTTATAATTCAAGATGGCGTCGATGGATCAAAGGATTGCTTTGGAATGCAATTTTGCTCGCATTGCTGTCGCGTTGGTATAATTGCGAGAGGTTGAAAGTTTGTCTTCATATTTTGATGTCGTAGAAGATTTAAGCAGCAAATAACAAAATAAATCGTTGACAAGGATCTAAGAGAGATTTGTCGATAACAATGAATTTTGTAAGACATCTGGACGACTATCTCAGGAGTGCAATCGGTTTGTGATTACACGGCAATCGCACAAGGGATGTGACCAGACCCAGCAAGACAAGGACAAGACAGCAGCAGGACAAAAAAATACTCCGCAGGATTACAAAGTTTTACCTGCTCTGGAGACGTACAAAGCGTTGGGTATACTCGCAGCGGCGTTCGCAATGGACCACCAATCAGTCTGTGGCTGCTGCATGGGTGTGGTGCCTGGTGGAAAATTACCAAACCAATACACAGTTCATACAGGAATATAAACAGTATAAAAGGCGAGACCAGAAAGGAACGCCGTAATAAGTGGACTTAAAACGTTTTACCTTCTCCGGAGCTTGCGTTGGGTGCACTCACAGTGGCATCTCTGGAGGCGTACATTGGGTTGGGTATACTCGCAGCGGCGTCCGCTCGTGCCTGCCAATCAGTCTGCGGCTGCTGCATGGGTGTGGTGCCTGGTGGAAAATTACCAAATAAAAATGTGGGGATGTATCTAGGAGAACAGTAGCTTAAAGTAGCTTTTATATAAATAATTCACAATATTTTCACAATTACACATATTCATTAAGTATGATATAATTTAATTAACAGCATGCATCTGTGCAAAATTGACACCCTTCTTCTAATCGGTCGCCGGGATCGCCCAGTATTTTCTAGTGATTTCTTGTTCCTTTGGCCATATTTCATTGTTTGTGCCAGCGACACATCCAAGCACAATGAATTCCAATAGATTTCACCTCTCTTATTATTGTGTACTCCTCAGACCCCCATTTAACAAACATGGTAATATGTAATGATTACAAACATTGCCGCCGGGTGGGGTTGGTATTTTCTGGTGTTTCTTCTTCCCAGGGCAATATATGTATTATTTATACCAAACTATCACTGTCACTGTCACTCGTCCCGTAGCTCATGTGGCCGTAGGGGCAGTAATGCTGTTCACTAGTGACTTCCAGCTCTGGCGATCATCTGCCATCCTCGTCAGCTGGGCTGACGTCCTTCCAGTCCATTCTTTTAGGTCGTTTATCCATGTTCGGCGGGGGCGACCCCTCGGCCGCGTTCCTTCCACTTTGCCTTGTAAGATTGTATTTGTCAAGCTTCCTTTTCGCCTACACGCATGACCAAACCACTGAAGCTTCTTTCTTTTGACCAAAGATAGGAAGCTGGGTAGTGGTCCTGCCAGAGTGGTGATGCGTTCCTGGATATCTTTGTTTGAAGTATGGGATGTCCAGTGGACTCCTAGTAACCGCCTGTAGCAGTTCATCTCTAGAGCATTTATTCTCTTTTTTATGTCTGCGTTCAGTGTCCATGTCTCAGCACCATATAAAAATATTGACAAGACAAGAGAGCGTAGAAGACGAATTTTGGTCGGCATGGTAATATTTTTGCTAGACCAGATGTGTTTGAGCTTTGACAATGCAAGAGTAGACTTTGCAATTCTGACCTTCACTTCTCGGGCTGAACTGCAGTCCTCTGTCTGTAAGGAGCCGAGGTAGGTGAACTCCCCGACCTGCTCCAACTCTGTACCTCTTGCTGTGACTTGTGTTCTAAAGCCTGGTGGACCCGATACTAGGCACATTGTCTTGTCGAGGCTCACCTCCATGCCATACCTCCTGCTCGTGGAGTCTAAGCTACTGAACTGTTCTTGCTGGTCTGCTGCTGAGCCATCTATCAAGTCTACGTCATCTGCAAACTGAAGGTGAGTTATGATGCGTCCTGCAAGCTTGACAGGAGACTCCTTTGGTGTGAGAGCCTCTCTCATTATGTTTTCTAGGAATATGTTACACAGTGTAGGCGACAAGAGACAACCCTGGCGCACTCCCACTGAAGTAGGGAAACACTCACTGAACTCGCCAGCTGTCATGACTGTGCTCTTTGAAGCCTTGTACAGTGCCTCAATGGAGTTTACAATCCTTGTGCTAATTCTGAAGCGGCGCATCACTGCCCACAGTCCATCTTGCCACACCCTATCAAAACATTTTTTGTAGTCCACGAAAGTGTGGTATACTGGTTTTCCTAGTTCTCTGTATTTCTCGCAGATCAGGCGTAGGTTGAAGATTTGTTCAGCACAGGATCGGCCTTTTCTGAAACCCGCTTGCTCTTCTGCCAGGATTTGCTCAGCTTGAGGTTGGAGTCGGTTGAGAATGACTTTCAGAAGGATTTTGCTTGGATGTGATATCAAGCTTATGGTGCGGTAGTTTTGGCACTTCTTTAGGTTGCCTTTCTTAGGAAGAGGAATAACTATAGATGTTGTCCAGGAATCAGGCCACTTACCAGTTTTGAAGACGTGGTTGCAGATTCGGGTGTATACTTTCACAACTGTTTCACCACCTGCTTTCAGTAGCTCTGCTGGAACATTGTCTATTCCTGGTGATTTCCCTTGTTTTAATGCTTTAATGGCTGCCGTTACTTCGGATTCAAGAATGTCTGGTTCGTCGTCTTCTTGAAACTGACAAGTGCGAGACTTTAAGTCTTGTAGTACACCTTCTTCTGCTGTCAGCTGAAAGTTGTACAGCTCTTGACAGTATTCTTCCCAGCGTTTCACTATGTCTGTTTTAGCTGTTAGCAGGTTCCCATCAGCATCTTCAATGCATGTGATCTGGTTTGTGCTGCTATGTGTAAGTGTCTTCAACGTTTGGAATGCCTGCTTTGTATTATTGCTTCGTATGCCTGCTTCAATTTTACTACATTCCTGTTGGATCCACTGCTCCTTAGCATCTTTGATGGCCTGTTTAACTTCTCTGTTTACTGTTTGATATTCTCTATTTTCACGCTGGGATTTGAATCTGACTTTCTTCTTTTCCCTCCGTTCATCGCACTTCTGAAGAACTTGTTCATTTATCCATGGGTGTTTTGTCAGTCTTTCTTTCCCCAGTATGGCCTTTGCAGCAGCTTTCAAGTTTGACTCTGCTTCGCTTGCAAGGTCATCCTTTTCAGCATTGTCAGCAAGAAGTGGTGCAAGTCTTTCTTCAATTTCAGCTTGGAATGCCGCAAGTGTATTTGGATCCTTAAGTTTTTTCACGTTATAGTGTATTCTTCCATCTGTCTTTTTCTGTAGTGACTTAAGTCGTACGGATAGTGTTGTCAATACCATGTCGTGATCGCTCCCGACATCGGCACCTGGAAAAGTGCGGGTTTTTGCTACCAAACTATAGCATCTGCAATATTTACTCACCAACGCACACTGTATTTTGCTTTATTTGCTACATGTGTTTTCTGGTGTATTCCGGTATTTAACTGTAACAATATTTTCTTTTACCGCTTTTTCAAAAATACGTGTCATCTTGGGTTCGAAACTGGTTACGTTTTCAGCCAATCGTATTACAAACTTAACGCCGATGCTCCTCTGTACCGGGCTTTACTTAACCATCCGAAATGTTTGATGCAACACAGCATTACACCATGCCCCAAGCGGGGTTCGCACTTGATCTATATATGGCGAGGTAGTGGAATCACATACAGCTTGCACCCCCCCCCCCACTGGGATAGAAAAAAATATCGTCATAAAATACATCTTCCAAAGCTTTATGTCTAGGTAAAATGATATTTGGAAAATATAAAACGAACATACGTTCTACACAAAGCAATGCACTGTGTAATTTTTTAGGTTTTCCATTACATAGCACGCGCGGATCCAGGGGGAGGCGCGCCAGGCGCGCGCCTCCCCCTTCAGCTGGCAAAAAAAAAAAAAATAGCAAGATAAACCGGACAGGCTACTAGGGGTCTTCGGAACTTATGCCAAGAATATTGACAAGGTTATAAAACTAATTCGCTTATTTAAAATGAGATTTTCTGGTAATTATTTAGAGAAACTTGCAGATTGCAATTAATATTGGGTCTTTCAAGTCACGTAAACTTACGGTAAAGGCCTGGGGCGCGGCCGCATCAATTTCTTCCCATGAAACTGGTGGGTCGCTGTAAGCCAAAATCGGCGCTCAAAAATATAGAGAAAGCGTGAAAATTTTGTGAGATCTCCAGAAAATCAGCGGAATTTAATTATTTTTGATAAACTGGTGATTTCTATCGTCCGTCATCAGAGAGACGCAACCGGTCGACCCCGCCTTGGGAAAATCGTCGTCGTGCGCCGACACCCCCCTCCCCACTCCAGTTCTGATCAGTCGCCGAAATGACCGTGCTGACGTTTTTGTTGTCATTTTCCCCCGATTAATCGTCATCAATTGCCACCGCAGACGCAAAAAGAGTCCGAAATATATGCAAATTCAAATGCGTAAGACACTTTCAAAATCGTCTCCGGCAAGCCGCTCAGATCCCACAAGATTTTTATGCGATTTTATAGGAGCGCGAGCCGCTTCGCGGTGAAAGGCAAATCGGCAGCGAGGCAACTCGTTACAAATAATTTTGCGATATTGTTTGTGTAGCGTGGCGTCATTTATGAATATTACTAGGAGGAACTAGCCTTCGTTAGGTTTGTTAGGTTTGTCCTCAGTGGTAGTTGCTAAAAATAGTAAAAAAAAATGTCCCTTACGTGAACTAGACAGCCACAGACATGACAAAAAGTCAGTGTTAGTTTGCTTCTCAAATTTGCTCAGAGATGGCTCTAAAATGCACCAGAGAGCCCCTATTGCTTAAAAATTTTCTGGGGGAGGCCCCCCATACCCCCCCAACGAGAGGGGGGAACCCCCCTCTCGTGCTCTCCCCCCGCGCAGCTTACGCTGCGCGGCCGCGGCCTTCGGCCGCGTCATGGTGCGCGCCCCCCCCCCTTAGCAAATTTCTGGATCCGCCAGTGCATAGATTTTGGTAAAACAAACCCTCTTGGCCCCTGACATGTGTAGGAAGAGTATATTTTTAAAAACATATTTACCTGTGTCACCAGTTTGGGACTGCTGTTGATCTCCCACCATGGTGCGACTTGTCAGGTTTCTGCACAGCAAAAATACACGCCCTACCTCAGTCGGGGTCCGAAACACAATGTGAAAAATGAAGAAATTAAAGAAGAAAGATGAAAGAAAATCATATTGAGTGGGTGGCACACAGCTCACGTTTTGAAGTCGAGACCAATTATACAGATACGTAATTGATTTCTTTGCTTATTTGTTTCATATTAAAAGAGAGGTACCGAAAACAATCTTTAAAGACATTCTACCTGTCTACCTCCATGAAATGGAGGTGATGTTTTACAGGGTGATTATATTTCTTTTTGCTTTTCGGTGGTATATCTCCAGAACGTTACGTGCGATTGCAATGGAATTCGGTACATGTGTTTATATCGTTTATTTTTCAAATTTGACAAAAACAATTATTTCTAATAACTACAAATAATTGGTAGATATCAACATGTGTGAACGTTCTTTTGTAGCTTTTATCATTATGTACATGGAAAACATAGTTTCATTGCTATGGTTTGTACCAACGTGCTATATTTTCTCTCAGAAAAAATATAAAAGGGTCAATAAAACTTAGTCACTTCATCCATATGCCATATGGTCAAAAAATCAACTTTAGAATTATTTGTGCCTAACTGATATTATTCGTTATAACCCCGTTCTTTCTTAAATGAGAAAACAATGGAAGGTCAAAATGCCAATTGGAGGAAACCTTAAACATTTTACGTATTTTTTGGCACTTAGAATTATTTTTAAATGTTAGACGCGATGTCACGACGTTATAGTGTTCATATGGTTTATGTTCTTAAAAAAAGCAGAAACACAATCTGACAAAATTGTTCAACCTTGACTGCCGTAAGATAGACAATTTATTTTCTCATCTCCACTTTGTTTTCCCGATTTAAAACATGCATAGTATGAATATAACTGTTTTGACCGGTAACCTGTAAAGAGGTAGTAGTTTCATTTTCGCAAGTTGGTTCGTTTGTTGGTTCGTTCGTTCGTTGGCTGCTTGGTTGGTTCGCTGGCGGATGTTTGTTTGTTTGTTTGCTTGGATAGATGGTTGGTTACCCTGGGTTGGAAAAGTTTGATGAAACCCCTTGTCCTATCGGGCAAGCTCATAAAAAAACTTACTTGCCCGAACCAATTCTTTACTTGCCCAAAATTCAAATGTTACTTTTATATGTATTTTCACCTCCAGCAATGGCATTCTTATTATTTCCTTTATTTTTCTATGTTGACCATTGCTTGATGTCATGACTGTAAAAGGTAACAAGTTTTCATCAAAATCTCACTCAATGGAAAATCTCACTTGCTCCATCGGACAAGTGGAGTAGGTCATGCACTTTGAGCACTTTCACTTGCCCTGGACAAAATGATCAGGGGACTTGTCCAACCTTGTTACCGTTTCAAAAAAATCTCGAAAACGTCATTTCGTAGTTAGATTTTCCGGTCTGGAAGATTGCTTTAATGCAAGAAACGTTATTTGTTTTAATACAAACGGAAAATTGTAATATATAGTAGAGTAGATTCAATTCTCAAGCTACCTCAGAAAGACATCGGGAGCCGCATAGCTCATGTATTGAACTTTTATCTAGCCTGTTGGCCAAACTAGTTTCGCTATGTACAGCTCCTTCAGTTGCTAGAGGCTAAATGACACAAGTACAGTGAAGTTTGCACTTATATACCTGTGCAGGCCGACAGGCTGAATAAAAGTTCAAAACTTGAATTATGCGGCTCCAGATGAGATGTCTTTCTGAGGAACGACTGCAGTGTGCAAGGTGTCGGTAGCTTGAGGAATGAATCTACTATATATACTAGGAAGGCCGACATTTGCTTAAGAGCAAATACAGCATATTTCAGCCATACCCCTTCCCACGCAACATTGGACTGTTCCAAATCACCCCTGCGCAAAAATGGAACATCCTCTTAACAGTACATTATCCCCCAAAGTGGACTGGTATTGTGAATTGACTCCAGGTAAAAACAGAGCTTGCTTCTATTTTTCAGAAAATGACAATAATCACACCTTCCATTCAGAAAATTTTCATCATGACTGAAAATTGTTGAATGACTTCATGTAATGTCATTAACAATCTTCAGTACGATAACTAGGTGTAAGTTTAAAAAAGTATAAGCTCCTTGTGATGTGGGTACATTTATTATTGCAAGGAACTTTTTTTATTCAAGTAGGGCATACGATTTAATAATTATCAAGCAGGTGCAGGTACTGTAGGAGCGTTTGTTTTCTTCAAGCTGTAAAACTGTTAAACTGTTTTACTTTGTATGCAATCAACCATCGAGCCTATTCTTATTTTAGTTTAACAACTTCCTGCCAGACCCGGAAGATACGATTGAACCTTGTTCGAGGATTTATTTTCGTCTGTCTGGTCAGTCTGTTCATACCCTGGCGCTGAGAGTGTTTTATTGGGCTGAAACTCTGGCAGTTTAAAGTTACTTACAATTTAAATGTTCAAAGTTTATGCCAAACAACAACAGCACTAGGAAATGTGGCCACTATAGACAGGTGGTCACTATAGAGAAAATGTTGATCTATTGACTAGGAGCCATACGTTACACATGATTTCAGTACACTGATCATTAATCATATAAACATTGCACAGGTAAGCCAATTGTTCAGATGTACAATTAAGTTCAAATAATTCTGAAGAGAAATATTGATGAGAAAATAATCATTCTCGCCACTGTCTAACTTATAATTACGTATCAAAACTAAACGCAGATTTTCTAACTAACGCACCTTTCGCCGAATTCATCATAGGACCGCCGGCTATCAATCAAACACGGCTGTTGATTAGACTTAGAGTTTCAAACAGTCATGTGCTGTGTGCCAGTTGACAGCGAACTTCATGCTACGTGATGTTTTACATTGCTTGGACCTTCTTTCCTACAGCGGTGCTTCTACAAAATATTTAGACTGTAACACTGAGTTTTATAGAATAGAATTTGACGCAGAACAGCGTTTTTTGCTGGGTATTTTTTTTTAAACATGTCCGTGGGAATATCAGCGAGGCGGCGACGTAGGGATATCAGACCGTCAACAAAAGTCGCACGGCGGCTAACGGCGCAGCGAAGATACTAGCGCTATAAATAAGCGCTTCAACTAAGGATGGCAACCCGTACAATATTTTTGTATACTGTTGAGCTAAGTAAAGTTTGTTGTTTATGAGGTTTTAGTTGTCTTTGAAGCTTTGACCCGAAATATTTTAAAGTCAAACTGCTGAAGAGAAATAAGTGACTGCTACGATTATCGTAGATATGGCCCTAAAAAAACTGATAAAAGAAGCCTTCTCAATAGCCTAAAATGCAAGAGCTTCCGGGGGGGCTTCGCCCACCTGGGTCCCCCCCACAGTGGCCCTGCCCCTGGACCCCGCCAGGGACATTCGGCGGCCCCCGGACCCCTGTCCGACGCTTTGAAAAAATCCTGGCGAGAAGTCTGTACGGCCTGAGTCTTCAAGTTAACGTATTGTGTGGTCCCGCTTATGAATATTAATTAGCCTTCGCTTTCCTCTTCGCTGATTGGCTGAACCATTAATTGAATTAACTCTTCCTGCCGGCTAGACGCAGGTGCAGATGTCGGCTCTGTGGGGTGAACGTCCGAAAGGTCACGGCATGGAGAACGAAAGAAAACCAATTTCCCCTAAAAAAAGTGCTGTAATTAAGCCTTTTACAGTACTTTATGCCAAAAATTTTACTTGGATCATTTTACCAACTATATTATGCCTATCTATACCAAATGTTACTCATACCAGGGTACAGGGGTGCAAAATATACCGTTATAAGACCGTCAACAACAGTCGCACGGAGCTAACAGCGCAGCGAAAATACCATCGCTAGCGTTTCAACTTCGGATAACAAGTTATAAGTACTGTTGAACTCAGTAACGTTAAAGTTTGTTTTTAGTTGCCTTTGACGGTTTGACCTGAAACAGTGTTACGCTAAACTCCTGAAGAGAAGTTAAGTGACTGCTGCGATTATCATAGATATGCCCCTAAGAACTGATACAATATAAAGCCTTCTGAATAGTCTAAAATGCGAGAGCCTTAGGCGGGCTTTGCTCCCCCTGGCGGGAACACTGCTATATACGGGATCATGAGGCCCCGCTTATGAATATTAATTAGCCTTTGGCCTCCTCTTCGCTGATTGGCTAGGTCTTTGATTCAATTAACTCTCCGGCTGACGCGCACAGGTGTGGCTCTGTGCGGGGTCACGGAAGGTCACGTCAGGAGGCCAAAAGAAAACAAATTTCCCCTCAGAAAAGTGCCAAAATTAATCATTTTAAAGTTGTTTATGTCAAAAATTTTACTTGAATCTTGTTACCAAGTATCTAATGCCTATCTATACCAAATTTCAGGTCATTTAATTGTAATACCAGGGTACAGGAGCCAAAAGTGTCCTTTTTTGGTCAAAAATTGGCCAAAAATCGCAAAAATAAGCATTTTGTTGCACTGTACACCAAAAGTGTTATTGAATTTATATGAAGGGATTATCAAGGCACATCTGTGTCAAATTTCAGCTCATTCGGTTGCAATACCAAGGTACAGGAGCCAAAAGTGTCCTTTTTTGGTCAAAAATTGGTCAAAAAATCGCAAAAATAAGCATTTTGTTGTACTGTACACCAAAAGTGTTATTGAATTTATATGGGGGCATTATCAAGGCACATCTCTGTCAAATTTCAGCTCATTTGGTTGTAATACCAGGGTACAGGGGCCAAAAGTGTCCTTTTTTGGTCAAAAATTGGTCAAAAAATCGCAAAAATAAGCATTTTGTTGTACTGTACACCAAAACTGATATTGAATCTATATGGGGGACTTATCAAGGCACATCTGTGCCAAATTTCAGCTCATTCGGTTATAATACCAGGGTACAGGGGGCCCAAATATACAGTTTTGGTCTTAAGATGACCAAAAAACCTTAATAAAATCATTTAAGAGACAGATATGAAAAAAATGAAAAAAACGCCCGAGGGTATTGGCCCACTCTACCCTTGTGCCAAATTTCAAGTCATTCGGTTGAGGAACAACGGAGATACCGTGTTCTGAAGATTTGACAGGAGAAAGAAAGAAAGAAACATTACGAATACAATATATTTCACCATACCTATGGTATGGCTGAAATATAATAACTACTCTACTATATAAATATATATATATATATATATATATATATATATATATATATATATATATATATACATATATACAAACGGCAGATTCTAGGGTCACAAGGGGCAAATGAAGGAACAAAGGAACTCTAGTTCTTGTACGACGATGTCCTGCGCTGGATGAATGATATCTCCATGCCAGTGCTGTGCAATGGTCATTTCCCAAGCATCTACAAGAACAACGTTCATCCCGCGGAACATTTCTCTCATTATTAAGTCCAGCTTGTGTGCCAGCCAATCCCCAATGATCAGCTCATTGTTGCCATTGCACGTATTTGCGGACTTGATTACCACCAGAGTTCCAGGACTCCTGTGTAGTAAACGTTCTATTGCAGCACGGACGGCTTCCATTCTTTTCCTGTAGACCTCCACAGGGTACGAGGTGAAATGTGCCCACATGGTGATACAAACAACATCGTTCGGTCCTCCATCCATTTCATCGATGATGTTAGCGACGTATTTGAGGTGAAACGTCCGAGTGAAATGACAACGACGAGGCGGTCCATGTGTACGATGGTTTAACGTTATGTTATTAACAGGGTCTCGGGCAAGCAATGGTCCAGTGTTGTGTATGGCCTCTGGAATAAGTGTTTCTTTCAATTCCAATATTCTGACCAAATGTTCCCACCACTGCCGTATGGTAGAGTCGCCCATTAAATACAAAGTTTTCCCCTTCAGGCATTGCTGCCAGCCGGCCTGGCTGGAGAAATGTCTGTTCTTACAGACGAGAGAGTTCCACACGCCGTTCCGATAGAACCCAGATATCTGTGGAGTGGTCAGTCCCTGGACACACCGGCTCCGATTGGCCAAAGGATCTGGCCCTGTGTTAAAAAGTAGAATGCCACATGTCATATTCAGTACCCATGCTCTCGTTGTGCTGGCACTGGAAAGACGTCAGCCAATCAGATACTCCTCCTCCTTTTGTTTCAAGGACGGAAACTTACCAACCAATCAAACTGCCTCTTAACAGTTAAAGACGACATGATAGGTCGATAGAGGGGAAGCATGTGATTGGCTGGCCAGCCGTGACACAACGACACGCACTCATCACAGGTCGGTATGGCGTGCAGACGACCTTCTCTGTCTTGAACAGAGCTAGTTTTTACCGACACCCCTTACTCCTACATTCCTCGACATTTTGTGTCTGTAAGGCCATACCAATTTAATTGATTGGTTCACGGATTCGCCCGCTCCTATTTTTTTGGAAAATGAAATAAAAATAAAAATTACCACTCAGCAAATTTGCACCATTAATGAAACCATTCACCAACTTTCTGGTGTAGCAAATTGGCATTTATATTATAAGCTCCTTAAAATGTGGGTATTATTATTGCAGTTATATTTTTCATTCAAACATAAAAGCTACCCCACTTTTGTAATGGGTGCTGTTACTGTACAGTAATAGTGTTTTTGTACTTTTATCAAGCTGAAAACTTTTTATTTTTTATGTTTTGGATGAGCCCTTATCTTTACCCCAACCATTTTACAATTTTTATTTTTATTTCTTTTTCGCCCCATCGCTCCATATTTTTTATAAAAAAATCCGTGAACCAAGAAATTAACTTGGTGTGGCCTCAACATATAATTTCACATATGCCCTACCATCAACGAATAATGGAGGGAATGTGACTTACCTTTTGTAACATTAAGTTGAGATGGAGATCCAAAAATCGACTTTTTCAGCGCTTTATAGCCCCCGTGTCTGTGGTCAAAACACAAAACGTTGTGAAAATTCCAGCGTACAGATTGGAATTATCACACAAGGCTTAACACATCAGGCTACACTAGATGAAATGTTCGAGGTATCAGCAATAGATTACATTATCAGTTTAAGTCTTATCATAAAGGGTTTAAAGTTCCAGTTTGAATTATAATTAGGGATTCATTCTCTTTATAAAAGACTTTATAACCATTACATACATAGTATTAGAGTAGAATATTGTTTATAACTGTTCATTGGCACTTATATATATATATATATATATATATATATATATACTACGTTTATACCATGTACTTGCAATTAGCCCTCGGACACGAACTTGCAAATACCCCCCCCCCCCCCTATTTGGAGTGTGTAGCAATGAATGTAAAATACGAACAGCTCCAAAGCAGATATCTCAGCTACCATGCCATAATTACCATTCCTGAAAATCAAAATAGTAGGTGCATTATTATTTTTTCAAGTAGCTAATGAAGGGTTAATTAACCGTCCCGAGGTGTAACGACAAATGAACATGGCCGAGGTATAGGCGGGTCATTAACGTTATTATCAAAGTCTTTTAATACAATATACTTGTAAATTCATGTGTCGAATTTCCGAGAAATGCATAGTTTGATTTAGATTTGTCATTGAGGTACATAATTGGAAATTACAAATTTCATTTTGAAATCAAATTCCCACAGAACATTTTTGTAACATTTGCAATCTTAGCATGTCAAACCTTTTTTAAAACTTGCCTACCGATGAACATTCCTCCCTTTTGGGTGTGAAAATTCCTCCCTGATGGGTGTTATTCTGATTGGTCAATGTTCTGTGACTTCTACCTCTGATTGGAAAACGGTGATGGATGATTAACTGAACACCAATGTTTATTTACTTTAATAAAGTTCTTTGTGTTATAACCAATTAGAAATGGGGCCTTCTGATTGGTCAAAGTCGCCTGGCCATATAATGATAGTGCAATGTGACTTTCTATACCGGACTCGCGATTTCAACCAAACACAGCGTGCCACCTCTATTTCTGTTGACTTATCCCGATTTGAGCTTTACGTTGATTATGATATTTGTTCTTGTACTTATGTGTATCATTATTTGATTATGATTATGATTATTATTGTTATGATTTCGGTATGGCGGCTTTGAAAAGGTGTCCTTTGACACCTGTTCTGTCATACCTTCCATTGTCATTGTATATGGAGAATTCTAATAAATTAATCAAAAGAAGAAGTAAATTTCTGTCGGTAAATGTGTTGGGCTTAATGTACAGACGTTTCAACCGACAGCTGTTCAAACATATGCCCATTGTCCGTCAACATACCTGCCATGCAGTTTTCCACCATTCACGTCTCTTTGCCAAAGTTCATCATAGTAGCCTGATGTGTTACAAGAAATGTTGGCGGCTTTCTCACAATACCACCAGGCGCCTGCATGCGGGTCCGAGTAGTTACAAACTGCACTGGTCTTCTTGAAGATGGCCGGGTCTACGTTACACTCGGTGTCGATCTTGTTTTTAAATTTTCGAAACATTACTAGGTCAAAAGGATATTTTCGAATAGTTCTTTCTATGACATCGATAGCTTGCCGTGGGTGGACCAATTGAATTTTGATGGTGACCTCCCCCTCCCACAACAGTCGGAACGTCGCCGTGTAAGTACCGTTCTGGTGGTCCGTTATGATACCGACTGCACCAGAACCTGCCTTTCCTTTCACTTGGGTAAGAATGGACGCACGAAAGAAATCACCAATGTTTGTAACAATGTTGTTTCTTGTATCTTTGGCAGAGATGACAATATGTAACGTATCTCCAACAGAATATTGCCTGCCTGACTCAGAAGCCAAGGAAAACTTGAGCTGTTGCAAATAAACCTCAGCAGAAAACGGTTCGGTCGTTTTTAACACCGAAGAAAATGGATCGGTCATTTTTAACACCGGAGAAAACGGTTTGGTCGTTTGTAACTCCGGAGAAAACGGCTTGGTCGTTTCTAGCACTGAAGAAAACCGTCGGGTTGTTTGTAATAAAAGTGGTCTGGTCGTTTTTAGCACCGGAAAAAATGGTTTAGTCATTTTCCACGCCGGGTTCTCAGTTACAGCCGAATCATTCCACCTTTTTCGAAATGAAGGTATATCATTGGGAGATTTTGCCGGAAACCATTCCATTTTCATCCTCTGTTGGCTGATCCAGTGGGGGTCCTAGGGAAAAATAAAAGACATGGCGTCACCTGTTGTTCACTAGAATATTAAGAGACCTCTCAAAAAATTTTGAAGTTTAAAGTTCGATTATTGTGTACCTCGTATATGTTGAAGTACAGTAATAATGTTGCAATACCCAGTGCGAGTACTGTACCAAACCACATGCGAATTCGTCCACCCACAAGCAATTTCCTTCCACCGTTCGCCATGTCCTTGTTGGGAGAGAACAAAGATAATAACTTCAAAATCTTTCAGATTCTTTCAAAACAGAGTTAAGATGTACAATGTCTTAATCTTGTGGATTTATGTACTTGCACATATCACGTTTTTCCTTTCCTTTTAACATTTGCAAATGTACAAATCAATATAATTAAGATTTGATACGAGAAACAATTCCAAGTGCGGCTAAGTGTAATAGAGCACATATTGACAACATCTGTTTAAAATGATTCTTGGGTGGGTTCTTAGAAATCCACAGATTCTGATAATCACTGATAAACATCTTGTATTTTTGCTGAGGAGTAGATGAGATAAGGAAGAACAAAGGGTCCAGATCACAGCTAATTAATGACCTGCCAAGTACATGTGGTAGGAATTAGCTAGGGGATAAAAAGAAGGAACACCAGTGATCGGGGTCAGTCCAGAAAGAGAGGGCACACAGAGCACCCCATTCTGTTATTATTATCATGAAGGTTTGTTAATCATGGGGCATGATTTGCGAATACGTTCGGTTGATCAGTGCCTTCTTATGGACTGAGGCCGTATGATTAGCGAAGAGTTCGCGATGGGATAATCAGGAGTCGGGGTCAACAACCCGTGATGCTGACCCAACATGGCGGCGCCCACAGATCGGACGGAAGGTGTGTGGCGGTCGGCGATATGAGCCTGGAAACTCCTTTCCAAGCATATTCATTCTACGTAACACGTTCAACAGGTAGGTCCTATAATCCTGGCTTCAGTTTTCTCTTTGATAACCAACAATGAAGTATGGAAAAATCATGGTTTGAAAACCCGAAGTAGCTCATGGGTTAAACACTCACGGTCATCTCGCCCCAGGAAAAATCATTTTTGTAAGCCCTGAGCGGTTTATATACTGACGTTGTGGTCACTATATACCCAACTTTCCTTGTCTACTACTACTACTTGTATCTTAGGTGGTAAAACTAGTCTGCGAATAGTGACACAACCGGGTGCCTAGCCTGGTAATTATAACTATGCCATCGGGAGCTGGTCGCTATCTCTACGGGGCTGAGAGAGTGGCCCGTCCGCCCAGTTCACCAGCGCACGCCAGGGAACTTTTACGGGGTTAGGTTATTTACAACGCAAAAGCCAAGGTAAACCCCTCTGGTACCGAAGTCTCATAGGACATCTAATCAGAAGCAGGCCGACTGGGCCGTCAAATTATATCATAATTATAACGAAGCCGACCAGAGGAGAATGGTGACCTGACCTGTTTAATACTGTAATTTAACTTAATGTAAGTTCAGGGCTCGAATTTCGAGTCGAAATACATTTTTCTGCATACATGCACTGGTGCAGGTAACATTGAAAACTACCTGCACCAAACAAATTTTACCTGCACCACTCTGAATTAGGAAGTATGGACCATACTAAAATTGTTGAGGAACCATTGCTATTTCTTCTTTTATACTTTATTAGGTAGGTGGTAACATTCAATGCAGCTAATAACAATCAACATACACCTACATCAATGACATTTATGTATAAAAGCCAATGCATGGACCAGTGCAGGTTTGGTGCAGGTAGACACCAGAAATACCTGCACAGCTACAATTTTACCTGCACTAACCTGCATATGCAGGTGGTATTTCGACCCCTGAAGTTATAAATTAAGTTTAGAGAGTTCCTCAGGCCAGGTATGAATGGCTGGATAAAGGGATATAAGCAATTGAGATACAAACAATTTCTATAATTCATGTAACAGTGAGATTCAAACGCCATTAACTAACCAGTCCAATGGGTCCAAAAAAACCTTTTAGCCTAGTGGTTATGGTGCTTGGTTCGTTAGTTGGTCAGCCTGGGTTCATTATTCCTGCAGTGAGCCAGGAGACTGTTTCTACTCGCATCATCACGTGATGGTGCGTCCTAGTGCACAATGAATTTTGGATAACAAATAATGTCTCCTTCTTCCTTTGAGTGCCATACCTGATTAGGTTGAGGGCTCAGGCACTGGGGTGAGGGTGGGGTAATTTTCTAGGTGTACAGTGTAGATGCAGGTGGTTTGTGGGGCTGGTTGGTGGCTGGTGGCTTTTGGCTCCTCAGTGGGCAGGGGCTCCACTCCCTGACCGGCACTCTGCTGTGTGGTGGCAAGAACCTGCAGCCTTTGGTTGAAGTAAATGACTGGTATGGAGGGCATTCTTATATGCCTCCCAGTTTTTGGCGTGGACTATATATTCCGGGAGGGCATTCCAATCGCGTGATGTTTGATGTAAAAAGAATATCGGTGGTAATCAGTTCTTGATGAAGGAATCCAAAATGCCAGGCTGTTATCTGTGTTCAACCTAAAGCATCTAATTACATTACACAAAAGAGTTGACTTACAGTCTAACTGTTTCTTTAAGTAGCTCACTAAGAGTGGGTACCGGTTTTTCTTAATGTTAATGGACCGGTCCAGAAAAAAACGAACCTGAAAAAAATTGGTGGACCGGTTGTTGGACCTATTCGAAAATGAACAGGCATTCACACGTTTTGGGGCCTACCGGTCAATGAAAATAACAAGAGCGAAGTAGAATAGAGCCTATAGTCAGTTTTACAGTCAGTGGTACAGAGGCTAAGCCTTGTAGGATTTTAAAAAGCCAGTGGGAATCAAACACTCCACAAAACAGATTTCTTTGTAGCGAAATATGGACCGTTGTTTTGAGTATTGTCCATTTACAAGTTTCGACATACTGAATCAGGTCCAGGTTCAGGTCCAGACCAGGACCTGATCCTCTGGACCTGAACCGGACCTCGGTACCCACCCCTTATAATAGCTCACTAATATTGCCTTGTGGAAAAGTGCATTCAAACCAGTCAGTATATCAAAAGCTAAGTTTGTTTGAGATTAGGAAGGTTAACCTAGGATGATGCAGTGAACATCACAGGACATCCTTTGATTGTGGTGTTATATATATATATATATATATCATATACTTGCATCATTGAATTTATAACCTCCTCGCTTGCATATACGATACAGGAAGCAAAATATGCCCTCCTCAATAAGTGATGAAATCATGAAACACAGATGTGCTACTTGCATAATATTGATGTTTAAACTTTAATTGTCTGCTTAATCCTTGAGCAAATCTGTGACTGTTATTATGATAGTTTACTTCAACTGTTATTATGATAGTTTACTTCAAATGCTAAGTTTGTTGAAATGATGATTGATAGGAATCCTGTTCTCACTTAAACAATATACAAAATGGAGACAGTTATAGGCAACACCAAGTTGCTTTCTTCATTTTCCACATCACCTATTGTGTTTTATGATTCACCACATCTCTATTATTGATGGCTTGGAATTTATAGCCATGGGGAAAAAGGCCACTGATATGAAGTATTGAGATATCAGCCAAAAATGTGACATTTCACTTCCCAGGCTTTTTAATGAATGAACGAATGAAGACCTTTATTGAACAGTTTTGCCCAACCGAGCTAGGTACAGGTCACAACAAGTCAAAACATGTATATACATAAAAGTATCACAAATCTAGTCTAACACAGAAGTTCTAATAGTTTGGCAGGTAAAGCCAAATTGGCTGAGGCCCTGACAGATGATGTCACTCAGATGGCACCAAGGAGGTTTTTTTTTTTACCTCCTTGGCTTACTCATTGCTTTCGTACACTGTGTAAGGTGGTTTCTACCTGTCACCCAAATCAGGCAATTTCAAACCTAAAATCCCTATATAATGAGAACAAGTCAGAAACTCCATTGGAGGTATGCTTATTGTCTAACTCAGTTGTGATATTCATGTCAGTTCCCCATGCCCACACCCTTGAAACTCCTTTCTTCCCCTATACAACAAATGTATCAGTTATTGATCTTGCTATATACCAGATAGAAATTTTTTGCAGTACCTCGTAATTGTTACCGTACCCCCTGGAAATACTGACTGTATTCAATAATTCTTAACGTTCCCGCTAGAAATTCTTGCTCCATCCACAGGTGTTACTAAGCACAGTGGTATCTGTTATGGTATGATTTATCAGGCATGACAAGACATACTAGGAATGTGTACGGGTGCTCGGCAGTGAAATCAGTACCATCTTTGTTTTGAAAGCCTCTCCATGTCATGTTCTCTGCATAAGATACCTGAAACCTTTAGTTTACTCTGTTTTGATATTCAATTGTCCCTGTTATGCTGTTCAGGTCTGGACTTGTACCTAAACCTCTGTAACTGATTACTGTACCAGTACCTGATAGTACATCTACATGTAGTTACACATCCCTAGCTAGTTCATTCAAATACCCTTATGATAAATGACTCCCCCACTACCAACTGACTGGTCACTAATTTCCATAGTCTATGCAGGGACATTAACTTTTGACACTGTTTCACAGCTGAAACTCAACTTTGCAGAAAAACGTGGAAAGCCAGAGTTAGGGTCAATATGATTATTATGATAAATCATAAGATAATCCCTGGGCTCGAAATACTGGGTATGTATACATGCACTCAGGCTACATGTCTGTTGATTTGATTATATGGATGACATCCGAATTCGATGCATCAACTTTCAGCTGTCCAAAGTGGCTGAGAAATTAGCAAACTGTTGTAAATTGCAAAATATTATGAAACAGATACTTATGTAGTACAATAACAAAGTCAGTTCCATTAACTGATTAAGTCAAAGAAGGTGTTTAGGAACAAATATGAATAATATGTTGTATGAAATGAATATATTGTTGAATGTTGTTGAATGAAATGAATATGTTGTTCAATATACCATACTTTGGTTTCAGAATTATACCATACAGTACTTAAGTTTAGTCTGGTATCCTTTCTGACCACTTCAATCTCACAATAAAGGCATTTTTGTGAAAGGTTTTTGATTGGCGCACTGAATTTTTTGCGCTTTGTGTGTTTCACCCCAAATATATACGAAGAAATAGATTCTGAAGTTCTTTTGACTGATACCATTTTTTTAAACTGCTCATGTACTACGTATGTCCTTTTACCGGGCCCTTTTACCTACCTACCTACCTAGTCCCTTGACCTCCAAGTCCTTTTAGGTAGGATTTTACAAACTTGTACATGCATATACATGTAGGTGGCATATCACTATCAGTACGAGTTAGGTGGATCTAAATCTGCTGAGGTAGACGATTGCAGTCCCAAAGGTTTTCATATGTTCATGTTCATCCTTAATCATGGTTTAATAATAACTAGTCAGCACCACCTTATGGTGAGAAGTAAACCAGTCATTATTGTCCCAGGAAAGTAGTAATAGGATGTACATCTATAGGCAGGTTACAAAAACTTTGGTTGTGGTCAATGAAAGCAGAATATCATCCTATACCAGATGTTATGATTAGGAATTGCATTTTCCATGAGAAATATCATATTACTTTATTGGATAATTCCTATCTATAAGCATAGTTTCTTTTTAAAATATCAAAAGTAAGCAATATAGTCAAAATGCTGTAAACTTTTAGCTAAACATAATCCATTTTGTTAGTAACCCATGATACACTTGACATTGAACACACCACTTGTTCATTCATGGCCAGATCACATCACTTCTTACATTTATGTGTACTCTATATTATTTTTGCACCTGTCATGAAGCACTAATGATAATTAGCCGAGCTGATATTTCATATCATTCAACTTTGAATCAATACTGTGCGATAGGTGACACCCAGGCACAGGATGGTCCAGTCCTGTTCACGAATACTGGTATCAACGTTAACTGTCTGAATCAGGCTCCAAGGGGGTGTTTGTACTCAATCTGCTGAATTCACCAGAAGACGGACATTAGGGCCAATCCAGATTCTGACAGTTCATATCAAGATTGGCAACTTGTGATCAATCATTGGGCCTGTGCCTGGCCTTTAGGGTAAATCCAGTGGTATGAAAGAGTCTCTGATTAAATTGTCACAACTTGATTATACATTAAATATATAATAGACCTGAATTGAAGATCCTAGCAAAGTTGCTTTATGTTGGCTCTAGCACATGTGCCTGTGAGTGATAGAGTATTGCCATTTAAGGTGTGGTGCAATATTGTATTACAAGCATGCAGAGCTCTGCAGCTTGTTGTACCATAGGCATTATATTCATCATCACATGAGAACTCTATAGCTACAGAAACACTAATAGACCAAAACAGTACTCTCTTTTATTGTAAAAGAAGACCAGGATAAGAGCCAATTATAAAACTTGTGCTATAACTTTTTTTATTCATCATTTTTACTAATTTTGAGTTATCATGTCACCTGTGTGGAACAGCATTGCAAAGTGGGACTTTGCTAAGTTGACTTATTTGTTTCTAAAAATGAAATGGGTGTTAGTGCCAATCCCTGTTATTTTGACAATGACTACCAATATACTTTATTGTGCAGAAGTATAGCAAAATACACCCAATAGAATCCTTTTCAAGAACTAATAGTAATCAAACACATTTGTAATTAGTATACAGATGGTATTTTGAGCACATTTAATGTAATACATTATGTATTACCAAACAAATCAAAACATTATGAATATGACTCTATGAGTGTGAATGTGTGTGTATCTCTGTGTATGTGCATGTTTTTGTGAATAAGAGTGTGTGCGCGTTTGTGTCTGTTCATATTTGTGTGTGTGTTTGACTGTGAGTGTGTGTATGTGTATGTGTATGTGTGTGTGCTCTCTCGGGCATTTGTGTGTGAGTGTGTGTAAGAGTATGTGTGTGTGTGTGTGTGTGTGTGTGAATGTCTGTGTGTGTGTGTGTGTGAGTGTCTGTGTGTGTGTGTGTGTGTGTGTGTGTGTGTGAGTGCGTGTGTGTCTGTGTGTGTGTGGGGGGGGGGCATGTGTGTGTGGGTGTGTTTACAAATTTAGCTTTTCTACAGTTTCTGATGGGTGATGAGCCACAGAGACATGTGTCAAAAGTTATATCTACAGGAGAAAATTGATACATCTCAGTAGTGTCTTTGTTGCCATAGATCACAAGATACTAATCATATACCCTTTTATGCCTACCATAAGCACCAAGAACAATGCAATACAGTGTCTCTGTTAACGTATCCTTCACCAGAATCATGTCCATCACAACTGATATATATTTTTGTGTTGCTGTTGCTATAGGTGCTGATGATACTCAACCCAGTCAGGCCACCAGTGTGTTATCTGTACACATGGGATGGCAGCAGACGAGAAGCTGATTATGCAGAAATGGATTAACCTGTTTCTGCATGGAGGAGTCATCCATGAACACCAACTAAGTCCCGGTAGTAATTAAGAAAAATGCAGTGAGGTACAGTCTGTACTGTGGAAAAGTTAAGCAACTGGTAGAAGTGTATATAGATTAAAAATATGCAGTTAAGCAACTGGTAGAAGTGTACATTGCCATTGATACATCTGATTCAGATGCTTTTGTAATTGTTACATTGCCATTGATACATCTGATTCAGATGCTTTGGGAATCTTTGGATTGAAGATGTAATAGAAAATGTTGCAGCTAATACCTAATGTATCACCATTAATGCAATGTTGTGAGAAACCATTTTGCATGTAATTACAGTAACTTGCATTATATATTCCATAACTATATATGCTTAACTTGCAAAAAAAATATATTCCATAACTATATATGCTTTCAGTAACTGTAATTGTAAGCATGACTGATTGAAAAGGATCAGTGACTTTCTGATGTTCTGTGTTTTACCATATATTCCATATATTGAACAGCCTTAGAATGTATTAAAGGTAACTATAGGGAAGGATAGAATCATTATACTATTTATGGATGTGTGTTTCAGATGTTCTGTCAAAAATAGGTGTATGAGCAGTTCCTGGTGAATAGATTTTAAATCACAGAATTTCATGTTTATAGTGCAGTACGTGCTTTTCACCATAACCTGTACACACATGTATGAGGTCACTGTCAATGTAAGACATTGTATGTGTTGAGACTAGTGTGAGTCTTGCTAAGCAATACTGCCACTCAAGCACATGATGATAGGGGTAACAAGAACAGGGAATTGATGGTTAAGAAGCTTTTATTTTTCTTTTGTTTTGTGTGAATATAATCTGAATAATTTGGATTTATCTATTTTTCCATATCAGTTTATTATGTAACTGTATGAATTTTCCTTCGTGGCAAATTACATATACAAAACATACAGTAAGTGCAAAGACATGCAAGGATTATATCCAAATGTATGAAAAGTGTTGGCCTTTCTTTTCCAAGTATTGGATCCCCTAAATTTGTCAATCTTTACTTTGCAGTCAAGTCATCATGAAATAAACAGTGGTGTTGATAAACACAGTGAGTCATTAGCTTTATGAGTCAATGGTTTAAGGGCAGGTAAGCAGTCATCAAGATTCCTTATTTAAGGATGAATCAGATTGTTTTAACTTACCAAGGTGATGTAAGGACTCGAAAACAAATCCACCATATGCACAGTCTTGAAGTTGTCATGTTGTCAAGTGACACCGAATCCAAGGACATTGCAAATTTCTTTAAAGTTTTGTTTTTGATATGGTACATGTATCTCTTCTATTAAACAAAATGTTTTGCTAGCACATCTGTGTATATTATTATTATTACCTCCATAATATATTCATGGAGGTTATATTTTCACTTAGTCTAGCGCTTATGTGTGTGTGTGTGTGTGTGTGTGTGTCTGTCTAAATAATTCAAGAATGGCTGAATGGATTGGTTTGATACTAAGTGTGTTGGAATGGCTGAATGGATTGGTTTGATACTAAGTGTGTTGGTGGGATGTGAACGATTTTTGGCCCCCTAGCGACATCTTCCTTTGATACTGCCGTGGAAATTCAATTTTTTTCCATATATCTTGTGTTGTGAACAAGGTATGGACTCGATGTGTTAATTAGATACCTCTGGAAGAAGTTGTGTAAGTTTGGACATTTTGTGTATTAGATAAAATCCACAAAGGATAACTCAAGATAGGTGTAAGTTGCAAATAACGGATTTTAATGATTGTATGTAGGTGGCTTAAATATACAAAATGAAATATTAATTATGCAAAATGGGGGTCATTTGCATGATGAATGAGAATATTCCATTATATTAGTTTTTCAATGCATCTCTTATAACGAACATGGTAAGGTCTTGACGTTTGGGTGGCAGGACAAGGTAGGGTAGGTTTTGAATCTCCTCGTGTGATTTTGGAAATGCAGGAGTGTTTTTGTCAAGACATTCCAAAGAGTATAACTGAAGGAAGAAACAACGGATTTCCGTCATTTTAGGCATGCAGGTCGCTCAGGCAAAGATTTTTATAGTAATACACATATTATGCAAATGAGGACTTGATTTGAAAATCAGGAAACTCTATTGTTTCCGATAACTGGACTTCAATAAATGGAAGGCTTTTCAGTTGTTCAAATTACATGATGTGTGCACAGAAAAGACTTGAACAAATGAATAAAATTGTTACTCATTTTACTGATCATCATAATAGAATAGGTGTCAAAACTCGCCAAAATACGTCAATAATACACCACGCTAGGGCAAATTTTGCAGTACCGCTAAATGTCGCTAGTCACAATTAACTCGCTATTGTATATACTTCTTTTTGTTGTTTATGAATATATTCATCAAAACGCATTCTGAAGGTAATTTCACAATTGGAATATCAACATACCTATGCTTGCTAATTGTGTAAATCATCCTTGATGAATAGAAGAATCTTAAACTCGAAAAAGACACCAATAAGCGCCACCTGTTGCACAGATATCGTTTGGGCAAAGATGAATTGCTTATATCTTCAAGAAGATGAACGGAAGATCATAACTGCTATATGATCATATAGATCACCATATTAGCCTACCGTGGTGAAAATTTCTGCGACAAATATTACTTCATTTTCGTTTTATAAAGGAAAACGCTCTCCCGTCATGTGGGGTTCAAATCGACCTAGAAATTACATTGCGGTCGGAGCTCTAGGGTGCCTTCCGACTTAGGCTAGGGTTAGGGTATATATTGCATTCAAGGTGGTCAAATTTGGTATGATTAGAAAGGTCTTTTGATAGGTACCTGTAATCTGAAATCCGTTTTGAAATTGCGTGCTTTGTTGTGGAGATATGAGTGTTTAAGCGCTAACCCTAACCCTAATTTCTAGGGTTAGGGTTAGGGTTAGGGTTAGGGTTATAGCTAGGGTTAGGGTATATAGTGCGTTCAAGGCGGTCACACTTGGTATGATTAGAAAGGTCTTTTGATGGGTACTTGTAATCTGAAATCCGTTTTGAAATTGCGTGCTTTGTTGTGGAGATATGAGTGTTTAAGCGCTAACCCAAACCCTAATTTCTAGGGTTAGCTAGGGCTAGGGTTAGGGTTAGGGTTAGGGTTATAGCTAGGGTTAGGGTATATAGTGCGTTCAAGGCGGTCACACTTGGTATGATTAGAAAGGTCTTTCGGTGGGTACTTGTAATCTGAAATCCGTTTTGAAATTGCGTGCTTTGTTGTGGAGATATGAGTGTTTAAGCGCTAACCCTAACCCTAATTGCTAGGGATAGGGATCGGGTTAGGAGTTACTTAGGACTATTGTGTATTCAAGGCGGTTATAGCTAGGGTTAGGGTATATAGTGCATTCAAGGCGGTCACACTTGGTATGATTAGAAAGGTCTTTCGGTGGGTACTTGTAATCTGAAATCCGTTTTGAAATTGCTTGCTTTGTTGTGGAGATATGAGTGTTTAAGCTCTAACCCTAACCCTAATTGCTAGGGATAGTGATCGGGTTAGGACTATTGTGTATTCAAGGTGGTTATAGCTAGGGTTAGGGTATATAGTGCATTCAAGGCGGTCACACTTGGTATGATTAGAAAGGTCTTTCGGTGGGTACTTGTAATCTGAAATCCGTTTTGAAATTGCTTGCTATGTTGTGGAGATATGAGTGTTAAAGCTCTAACCCTAACCCTAATTGCTAGGGATAGGGATCGGGTTAGGACTATTGTGTATTCAAGGCGGTTATAGCTAGGGTTAGGGTATATATTGCATTCAAGGTTTTCAAACTTGGTATGATTAGAAAGGTCTTTCGGTGGGTACTTGTAATCTGAAATCCGTGTTGATATTGCGTGCTTTGTTGTGGAGATATGAGTGTTTAAGCGCTAACCCTAACCCTAATTGCTAGGGATAGGGCTAGGGTTAGGACTATAGGGTATTCAAGGCGGTTATAGCTAGGGTTAGGGTATATAGTGCATTCAAGGCGGTCAAACTTGGTATGATTAGAAAGGTCTTTCGGTGGGTACTTGTAATCTGAAATCCGTGTTGATATTGCGTGCTTTGTTGTGGAGATATGAGTGTTTAAGCGCTAACCCTAACCCTAATTGCTAGGGATAGGGCTAGGGTTAGGACTATAGGGTATTCAAGGCGGTTATAGCTAGGGTTAGGGTATATAGTGCATTCAAGGCGGTCAAACTTGGTATGATTAGAAAGGTCTTTTAACGTTTACTTGTAATCTGAAATCCGTTTTGAAATTGCGTGCTTTGTTGTGGAGATATGAGTGTTTAAGCGCTAACCCTAACCCTAATTGCTAGGGATAGGGCTAGGGTTAGGACTATTGTGTATTCGAGGCGGTTATAGCTAGGGTTAGGGTATATAGTGCATTCAAGGCGGTCAAACTTGGTATGATTAGAAAGGTCTTTCGGTGGGTACTTGTAATCTGAAATCCGTTTTGAAATTGCTTGCTTTGTTGTGGAGATATAAGTGTTTAAGCTCTAATCCTAATCCTAATTGCTAGGGATAGTGATCGGGTTAGGACTATTGTGTATTCAAGGTGGTAATAGCTAGGGTTAGGGTATATATTGCATTCAAGGCGGTCAAACTTGGTATGATTAGAAAGGTCTTTCGGTGGGTACTTATAATCTGAAATCCGTGTTGATATTGCGTGCTTTGTTGTGGAGATATGAGTTTTTAAGCGCTAACCCTAACCCTAATTGCTAGGGATAGGGATAGGGTTAGGAGTTACTTAGGACTATTGTGTATTCAATGCGGTTATAGCTAGGGTTAGGGTATATAGTGCATTCAAGGCGGTCAAACTTGGTATGATTAGAAAGGTCTTTCGGTGGGTACTTGTAATCTGAAATCCGTTTTGAAACTGCGTGCTTTGTTGTGGAGATATGAGTGTTTAAGCGCTAACCCTAACTTCTAGGGATAGGGATCGGACAATAGGGTATTCAAGGCAATTATAGCTAGGGTTAGGGTATATATTGCAT
>NC_049997.1:5447504-5458470 GCF_000003815.2 Branchiostoma floridae | reverse complement strand
AAAACAATATCTTCTTTTCATGGAGGTAAAAGACAGAAAACCCGGATGTTCCCAGGAGTTCTGCCTACGGCACCATAACAATCCAAATCATTTCGAGGCATTCCTGTGTTTTACTGTTTGTGGACACCAAAATACACACCAAACCAGGCAAAAACAGAAACCATTAGAGAGCAAAGGTACCAGTAAGCGTCTGAAAAATGCAACGAAAAAGTAATCAGGGAATTACATACAGCAAGTGGTATGATCACGTTGAGAGCCTACAAATATACATAAATATACAGACGATGAATAGCACAGGACCACAGTAAGTTAGCTTTTGTTGACAGTACATTGCGGAAGCAAGCCGGACATACAAAAGTCCTCCCTATCAGGCGTAACAACAAATGAATACTACAAACCCACCTTTTTTTATTCCGTTGAAACATATGTACGTATGGATTTAGAGGCGACTGTGCTTTAACGCACACAAGTGAACTTACGTATAAAAGTTCAGCAGTTTTTGAGAGTAAGTATGAGGGTCTGCATCCGAAGTCGAAGGACTTAGATTTCGCAGCGAGGATCATACAAGGCCATACAAATCACTCAGCAGTCCAGTTCCTACTTTGCCAGAGATAGAGGTTGTAGTACACGTCGCAAAGTTCAAGTCGTCAGATTAGCAAACAGCCGATTCCAGGCAGCAAACAGATTAATGTTGTCGGCGACAAGACAAGAGGGTTGGCCAAATCCAGCAAGACGGTTAAGCGGGCGGTTCGTGGGATCGTAGACGTAGTAAGTGACGTGGCACGACGGCAGGCTGGCAACATAGGCCGCGAGGCACTCTGGGTGATTGGTGTCAATATGATACTGTAAATGCATTTAAGTTCGCGGGGATTTAATTTCGCCGTAGCGGGAAAATGGACTTTTCGCGGTGGTTTTAATTTCGCGGTAGCACCAAGCACTCTAGCCTCTTACTAGGAAAGGAAAAATGTTCGCGGTGGTTTTAAATTCGCGGTGAAGCAGCCGCCGCGAAAACCGCAAACATTAATCCAAGTCTTTGGATGCTTAAAAACACGAAGAAGTCAGGTCTCGGGTTGAAAGGTCACAATTACGGGAACACCTGCCAACTAAAAGCTGTCAACAAAATAAATTCTCTCGCCTTGTACAAAAGAGTATTAGCCAGGACAACGCTTCCATTGCCTCAGATTGTATAAAGAAGTGAGTAAAGTACTGCTCGGACAGAATTTTCAGTGATCCAGAGTTTTCAGTACTTACTAAAGGGCTAACTTTTGCACCAACAGAGACCAAACTACCGATTGTTGATATCATTTCACAGACTGAGTTGGCCTGTCGCAGACTTCCTGAAAAAGAGGCGAATATTTTGAGATCCAAAGTTTCAAGCGTCCGCAGTCGCCCAAGCGCACCTGCCTCATGATTAGCATAACAAAGGCTGCCGGGAGTCACTGTCACGGGACCAACCCGGAAGTCAGGTACGGTTCAAATGAAAAGAAGAACCTTTTATTTCATGTACAAACAGATCTCCTCAAGAACACCTTAAGGTAAGTCAGAAAAGTCTTGTGAGGTTGCTTCATAGACCCAGGGGTTCATGTAAGGTTCCTTCTTAATTTTAGATCACTTCCAACCGCCTTAAGTCGGAAGCTCCTTAAGATTGAGACCTGAAGACTTGAACGGTTAAACCTTAAAGTCTTATACCCTACAACATTTCCAAGGTTTCTGTAAGGTGGTACTCATGAAGCACCGACGGAACCTTACCCAACCTTGTGCCCAACGTCAATTTCAGAAAAGAAATGTGGAGTCAACGTGAGATATTTTCTGTGCGCGCGCATGTACGTACCCCGTTATACACCCCCACCCCGAGCTCCCACGGGCACCTGCACTGCATGAAATCTGGGATTTGCCAAACTTACCATGGGTGTGTAAATTCGTGGTAATGTGATACCTGACATTTACCGACAAATACCTCAGATTTACCCGGTAAATATGTGTAAATATCGGATAAATATCAGTATTCATGTATAGCACATAGATAATGAAATTAATCCATCCCAGAGATATAAAGCCCTTAGGTATGTAACCAGGACAACCTGTGTAAGCCCCCTTAGCCCATAGTGTCTGTCTATTATCCCCAGATACTGAGAATCCCGGATAAGGTCCCAGATAAAGTCCCAGATAAGGTCCATGATAAGGTCCAGGATAAGGGACCAGGATAAGGGACCAGGATAAGGTCCAGGATAATGGACCAGGATAAGGGACCAGGATAAGGTCCAGGATAAGGTCCAGGATAAGGGACCAGGATAAGGGGCCAGGATAAGGGACCAGGATAAGGTCCAGGATAAGGGACCAGGATAAGGGACTAGGATAAGGGACCGGGATAAGGGACCAGGATAAGGGACCAAGATAAGGGACCAAGATAAGGGACCAGGATAAGGGACCAAGATAAGGGACCAGGATAAGGGACCAGGATAAGGGACCAGGATAAGGGACCAGGATAAGGGACCAAGATAAGGGACCAAGATAAGGGACCAAGATAAGGGACCAGGATAAGGGACCAAGATAAGGGACCAGGATAAGGGACCAAGATAAGGGGCCAGGATAAGGGACCAGGATAAGGGACCAAGATAAGGGACCAAGATAAGGGACCAGGATAAGGGACCAAGATAAGGGACCAGGATAAGGGACCAAGATAAGGGGCCAGGATAAGGGACCAGGATAAGGGACCAAGATAAGGGACCAAGATAAGGGACCAGGATAAGGGACCAAGATAAGGGACCAGGATAAGGGACCAAGATAAGGGGCCAGGATAAGGGACCAAGATAAGGGACCAGGATAAGGGACCAAGATAAGGGGCCAGGATAAGGGACCAGGATAAGGGACCAAGATAAGGGACCAGGATAAGGGACCAAGATAAGGGCCCAGGATAAGGGGCCAGGATAAGGGACCAGGCTAAGGTCCAGGATAAGGGACCAAGATAAGGGACCAGGATAAGGGACAAGATAAGGAACCAGGATAAGAGGCCAGGATAAGGGACCAGGATAAGGTCCAGGATAAGGGACCAGGATAAGGGACCAGGATAAGGGACCAGGATAAGGGACCAGGATAAAGACGCCTTTATTTCGGTGTTATATGAAGTCAGGTTGTCATATCAGTGTTAAAAGTTGATTAGTTATTAAGTCCTTGGTGGCACCTTCATGAACATGAAATAAAGGTCATGGGGTGGTCTCTTCATCACACTGAAGGCAAAACAAGAGCTTCTGAAAAAAGCTAGTCTTTCGCTTACTTATATTGTGTAGGTAAAATTGTTTGGCATAGTTTGGTCAAGCGTGGGTGCCAAGTCTGCAACGTTGGCAGCTCTGGCACAGTTTGGTCAAGTGCTAGGTTATATAACTGTTTAGTAAGGTAGTGGTTCTCACAGAGTATATTTTACTTGAACTGTATAATAACACAACTGCATGAATGATGTTAACTTTATTCGGATTGTTTCGCTGTTAAGAACGGCTCTGTTACAGTACAACAGGGTTTTATGAAAGTGCACTGTAGTAATCAAATTTATCAGTAGATGTGTCCTGAATTTCTGCAAGAACAAACAAAGTATTGTCACCATAAACAACTGAACATAAAATATTAACATGGCATATACAGTAATGGAAATATTTTTTTTAATGGCAAGATCATGTGAAAGGTAGATATTTTAAACTAAAACAGGTCCGTGGTATGTTTAATGGAACGTTTCGTTTCTTTTAGTAACGCAATTATGCTTTTACTTGACGGAGTCGTGACGTCACGCGTCAGACTCACTCCGTCGAGCTCGGTCAGAATCTTCCCTTTCGAAATTATAAATTAAATGTGGGTAATTCTATTTTCAACGCATCCGAGGGCTACTATTTTGCTGAAAGAAGTTTGTTACACGAAAATAGCCTGAAATTTCTTAGAGTAAGAAATTTCCGAATACGCCCCCCTCCCACACCATGTCAGATGCGGCGCACGCATCTTACACAATTCTAGATTTTGTAGCGGTGATTTTCCATAAAACAAAGTAAATGACATGTCAAACTGTTCTCTACAATGTCTGTTTTATTATAACCAAACAGCGAACATGTTAGTTTATAAATTGTATACAATCTTACGAAGAAATCCTCACCGTTCACATCCGTCTCTGCAAATTCCTGCTTATAAGCCATACAGAAACCAAGCAGCACATTCATGGTAGGCCGATACGTATGTCATAACGTTACATACCGTCGAATCTGCAGGGTAGAATATCTCGCTAGCACGATATGGCATGGACCGCAAACCAAGCAGCACATTCATGGTAGGCCGATACGTATGTCATAACGTTACATACCGTCGAATCTACAGGGTAGAATATCTCGCTAGCACGGTATGGCATGGTCGACCCGGACGGACGGACGGACGGACAGACGGACAGAAATCTAATATCGGTCTGATTGCCTTTCGCCGCGGAAGCGCGGCGAAAGACAAAAATTCTTATAAGGTTTGCACACATACTCGGATAAGATTTATTTTTATATTATATATTTATTTTCTAAATAAAAATCATGTATGTATTCGCAGACAAATTCTATGATATGGTTACAGCTTTTAGTCAAAGACCAGACATTTACTACATATAAATCTATACATTATGAAAGATAGCCAAAAGAATCTGATTATGTAGGAAAGTTAGGGACTTGTATTACGCAATAGGTCAAATCCCTGACCCCCAGGATCACGCATGCGTACTAAGTGCGCGGGCCCGGGTGAAACCGTTAAGTAACGGTCCTTGCATTTGGGTCCTTGTACGTTTCGGCATGAATAAGGCGTCGTATATCGCTTTTCGCGAAACATGGCCCCACCATTGTCTACTTCTCGTCCCGGTAAAGGCTGAGAGTCAAAGGAAATGTGATGTAAGCCCAAAATGCGGGGACATTGGTGGTTAGCGTGCAGCAACTGTTTCCTCGGAATTCGCCCCCCTCCCTCTATGTTTAGAAGGGCCCTCGATCGGTGAGTACAATATTACTACAGATGCTGTCGTAAGTGTTGTTATTAATCATTTACAACTTTTATTTGCTATTTAGAGTTTTTATTGACGTGACATCGCCAGAATTACGATTACACAAATGATAAAGATATGTCCCAAACGTACTAGCTAGGTATACTACTATAGTTACCTGCCCCCCTCCCCACGAGAAAATCTCTAATCTAAACCAAAAAAAAAACATGTTCATGCATGCTTGGCATAAACCAGAAACAAATGCCTGTTGATAGTTGTCAAACAGGCATCCATGTCATGTTTAAGATGTAGCAAATGCTGAAGAAATAAATTTCACTGTATTTAATAAGAGTAGATATATATGATATACTAAATTACTGAAGGGGGAGCAAGTATTGACAAGATTAACAAGTATAATTGATTTCTTCAAGCAAAAGTTTCAAAGTGACACTCATATACATGTAATTGATGAGATAGAATCAGCAGTGTTAAGTGACTATGAATAAAACTATTGTTTTATTAAAGGCATAACATATTCTTTTTTTCGTTTCAGTTACTAGTGTTTAGTAATTCAGTTACACTTACAGATGTTTGATCAATATAATATTTCAGGTAGAATTTATTTGAGGATGCCCAGATTTAGTCATGAAGTTTTTAACTGTGACATTATTTATCTTTCTATATAATACACATATGGCCACTCCAGTACACGAACAGTGGAGACTTCCTTCAAAAGTGCAGCACAGCTTGTGAGGAGGATGGCAGGGAACAAAGCAAGGAACTGTCAGAAGCTCTTCTGCTGAAGTACTGCCAAAGGCTCTTTAGGTAAGACCATAGTCCTGCATATTCATGCTCAGCAGTAGCAGAGTCAGTGTATACTGAGGCAGGCGACCATCCTGATTCCTCATTTTTTCTCGCTTGTTGTTAGTTGTTGTTTGATAATCTATTGGGACGAGGCACGGCATGATATTTCTTGAGCATATTGTTTCGTTTTTAATTTATGTCTGTCCAAACTTGTAGGGCAGATTTCAAAGTGAATTTATGTTCAATGGTACTTTGGTGGTTTTCTTATACAGGAAAGGGTTTGTTTCAAGGACTCCAAACCCACAGCAAGAAGTCCAACATGCAGGCACTGAGGGAGACAAGCTTACACTGAGGCCATGACAGCAGTGGTCTCAGATGTATATTGGAATGGGGAGTTCTTTTATTACACGCACAAGCAGTTCTATAGCATACAATCTGGTGCACCATACATGTAGGTGTTCAAATAACATTGACTATTATAATTCCACCAGGTGCCATCATACCGCCACCTCAAAAAAAACGTTAGTATACAGGTCTTCCCAAAATTGTCTTGAACACCGAATGTTAAATATCTGAAATGTAATACAATTCAGATATTTAGGTGTTGAAGACAATCTTCAGAAGGCCTCTATGACAATGTTTTTTGAGGAAGCGGTATAATGGCACCTGGTGGAATTAAGCGAATGTATGTTACTAGTAAGTTTATGCAGCTACAAGTTGATTTTTGCATTTGACATATATGTTTAGAATGTATAGATTGACATTACTGTACATGTAACATACAGATATCATCTGTTTTTAAATCAAATAATGAAAAAGCAGTACTTGAATAAACACGTAGCAGTAAGTAACTGTAAATCCAGAAATGTTCGCGGTTTAACGTGAACTCAAAATTGCTGCGAACAACCGCATACTAGTGCCTTTTCGGCTTAAGACCCAGATACATATGTGACTGTTACGCAACCACAAACTCATAGCGATTACCTTCCTACTGTGAACTTAGATGCATTTACAGTACATGGCACTGATCATGTTGACAAAGTGTAAAATGTAGCATGGGCCCCACTAAATGTTGACCTACATATTTCTAAGTTTTAAATGATAAATCATTGATTGGATGATATGTAGTAGTTACATGATGCTGTCTATTGAAGGGTGAAACATTGCAGGCCACACTTAATGTTGACCTACACATTTCCATGTCATTGCAGGTCAGTTTTCCTTGTAATGCTACTGTTTCTTTGCACTTCTCAAGCTTTCATTATACAATCATACTTTCATTGGTGACATGATATTATCATTGACAACAAAGTCAGGATTTTGCACAGAACATGATACTACTTGTATTTACTGTATATAAAGACTATTCTTGTATGTATAATTTACCAAGACAAATATGTTTAGATTGTGTGGTTTATGTGTGTGTTAATACATGTACAGAGTAGCCTACTAGGTGGTAGCTGATAAAACTATACATTTTATTTGCAGTGTATACTAGTATTCTTCAGAAAATGTAACTAAACTTTATCTAATAAATTTTGCTGTATTTTATCAAAAGCATGTCCTTCTGATTCATAGTTGTGAATAAATGTGGACGTGGGTAATTTAGGATGTCATACAACATGGTTTGTGAACTTCCAGGTAAATGTTACAGATGGGTAAATGCCAATAAGTATGAGATATAACGCGAGTGGTAAATGCAGGTATATATACCCACGGTAAAGGCCGGTAAATGATATTTGACGTGAGTGGTAAATCCCGGTAAATGCATCTATATACCCACGGTAAAGGCGGGTAAATGGCAGTAACTGTGACTTATACCGCGAATGGTAAATCTCGGTAAACACGCCTTTACATGAACCGGGTAAATGTGGTAAATTTAGGCAACCATTACTGGACTTACCATGTAGGGTAAATGTCGGGTAAATCTGCACATTTACCGACGGGTAAATGGCCGGTAAATTACCGGTAAATGTAACCTTTACCAGGCTTTACATCACATTTACCGTTACGGTAAATTCGACTTTTCATGCAGTGCTGTATCTGAAACACTCAAGAGGTCATCTACAGATTCTGTGCAAACTTCAGACGATGTTAAGCCAGTTTGACTATCACACTGTATTTGAGCTAACTGAATCTCGGTGCAGTGTTTGCTGCCAACTCTCTCCTGTGTGTGCACATGTACACATGTTAGTCCATGCGCGACGCCTGCTGTTTCATGGCTACCTTCTTACTCCGGATCCACTGACGTTCAAGTAAACTTACTACACAACAGAGACGATATCCACACCTGTGTAACTTTGAGGACACCCCGTATCATTTTTATCTTGTTCATTTCAGTGAACACGAAAGAAAAGACCAGACAGTGTTGTTTACCTTGTCACCTGCACCTAACAAAGCACCTGTGACCTTTGAGGGACTTTGAGACTTTATTTGAAATTCCACTTCATGACAATGACATGCATACAAAACGTCAATATTTACATACCGTCCGACCTTGCACCAAAATGGCGGATGGGGCACTGCATCTTGAATGCATGTATTGCCTGTGGTTGTTCCGCAGTTTGCAACTGTATCCCACGATACCTTTGCTGCATTCGTATGCAGTTTGGCATGTCGTGTGCCCGTATGTAGGAGAGCATGCACGTCGTTTTTTTTACACCATTAGCAGTTGTTATAGCTTATCTAATATTTACGCCCCTATCTTCATTGAAGTGTGGAACAGTCGTTGACTTTTTGCCTTGCCGCCGGCAAGGCTTTACGCCAGCTTTCTTCCATGGATCCATGGATGGACGGACCTGTTAACCCAGCCCTTCCAAAGCCCCTTCCAAAGCCCCTTCCAAAGGCCCTTCTTTCCTTGCCGAGTTTCATGGCTTAGTTACACGATGGTACATTCCAGGCGAGTATTAAAACGCTCTTCTAGACGCATGTTACTGTATGTAGTCCAGCGTAATAAATCTACGCTTTAACTCACCATGTTTATATAAAGATATATCACAAATTGCATCAGAAGGAACTTAGTTTGTAATAAAAAATAATGCATATTCATTGTGGGTCAAAAAGTTTTACAAAACCTGTTTAATGTGCCAATAATTCATCTGACATAAATTATGTGCAATGGCCTAGTGGGTAGAGTGTTCGCCTTGCATTCGGTAGGTCGTGAGTTCGATCCCCGGCCGAGTCATACCAAAGACTCTAAAAATGGTACATGCTGCTTTCTCTGCTTAGCACTCAGCACTAATGAGGAAGAGTATGGAAGTTAAACACACATCACTACCAGCGGACCAGCCCCCTGCTGTAGTGGCTTGCACATGTGTGGCCCAAGGGCTTCGAAGTGGGGATGGGCGCCACCCTACGCGTCTGTAGATGCATGGGCAAACTTTAACTTTTAACTTTAAATTATGATAATGAGGGGGAGGGGGGCGACATGTGGAACTCGGGATTTTTAAGCGTAGAATCTAGTCTAACTTACCAAAATAACATAAAATACGCGGCAAGGCACAGCTTTTTAAAAAAGATTTCTTGTTATGTCTAAGGCTTCTAAGCTACTAGTACTTGTTTTTTCTCCAAGCAGATGTTGGGTTTGTCCAGCGGCTTCATGATGAGCACAACAGCTGTTGCCTGTCTAATAAGACTCCAACTCCAAGCAGATGGTAGGTTCTGGATTTCTACACTGCATTGGTCACATATGTAACTGAAATAGAGAGGAATATCAAAAGATATCAATTGTGCGAATGGACACCTAATTTGCATAAATGATAAGAATTCCATAGTGGTAAATGATGGGATTTCATTCTTCCGGCATTTGGAAGTTAATAAGCGCTGAACATTTAAAATAGATATTAATCGTGTAAATCAGGGCCTCATTTACATCATTTGTGATCAAATGCTACAAACACCCTCTTTGCTGAGATGAGACATTCATATTTTGAACAACGTGTTTTTATCTGGGTCCGGGTCTAATTGCACATATAACTCAAAATCCTTTTGACGGTTTAGTCTGACATGTGGGCATGTCGGTAGTTAAATTGAGTAACATTTAGCCACACCGCATACACCTTAATTCTTTCTCGGGGTATTGTGTCCTACGGACTCTTATTGTACATTGTTGCCCAACCGAGCTAAGTGCGGGTCACATTAAAGACAAAAAGGGTAAAGGTAGTCTCGTAGCTTTTTGAGGCCGTAGGGACACTGTGCCAGGTGCTCCCCCGTGTCTACTTGATCATGGGTTACGCTGCATGTCGCAAGGGGCCCCTGCTAAAGACCCTGTTAAACCCCGCGGTTGTACGGTATCATAATACTTGTTTATTGACAGAATTTACCTCATAGAGAGGGGGAGAGAGACGTATGTGCCTGACTCTCCCCCTAACTTGTTCCCTATATACAAATATCCATCTCTCTCAATATATATAAAGATATATGGATAGATGGATAGAAACACACACCTCATACACAAACCAAACATTAGACATTTTAAAGTTAAAACCACACAATCACACACACACACACACACACACACACACACACACACACACACACACACACACAATCACACACACACACACACACACACACACACACTCACACACACACTCACACACACACACACACACACACTCACACACACACACACACTCACACACACACACACATTAAATATTTCCTGTGGACAGGTATTGTTTCATGTATATATTTACTCATCAGCATAGTATGTTAAAAGGTAACATCCAACTCCATTTCTTATGTCTTTATGAAGGTTAGACATCAAGGTAAACAATATTCAAATGCAATTCAATTTAAAAAAACGAATATTTACTTCCGGACGTTTCGAGTGACATCCATGACTCTTCTTCAGCGTCACGAGAATGAACTGACAGAACAATTCATTACAAGTACAGCTAACTAGAAAAACTTGTTGAACCACTAACTCATAAGCACCATATGTAAAAGTCACTCAAATGTAAATCATGTAGGAATAGTTCCCTATGGTCAGACAACACCAATGTCCTTAACTCCCGCGCATCCTATAGATTTTCATCATTGCTATTAACTTCAAACCCCACTGGAAGTTGGTCCATCCTAAGGACCGTGCACACAAAGGCACCAAGGCTGACGTCATCTACAGATTTAAGTGTGAAGGTCCACAATGCAACGACACCTACATTGAGGAAAAAA
>NC_049997.1:5433183-5447404 GCF_000003815.2 Branchiostoma floridae | reverse complement strand
AGGTCCACAATGCAACGACACCTACATTGAGGAAAAAAGTCTACCACTGAGGACAATGTCTAAGCAATACTGCAGGGCTACAGCAAGTGGATACTCATCCGCCATCTCCCACCACACTCAGCTACGACAAGGACATTCCTTCAGACTGGATACAACAGACATTCTTGACCGCGAACCACGGTGGCACGGACGGGGTGTCAGGGAGGCCATCTATGAGCGGATCTACAACCCCACCTTAAACCGGAAGGGAGGACTGTTACCTATTCTTTCTGCGTAGTAATTGGCTCATCCATATGAAGCTATGGGGAAGTGCCTGGAGTCGCGCGAAGATGTGATTCGTATAACCATTTCAAATTCTTTTTCTTACGTACGGGGTGGGTGGGTGAGTGAGAAACACTAATAAACCTCCCTACTATCTCTCTTTTCATCTTCCATCTATTCCTGCTTACCCCAATGTTTAGTCTTCGCCCGACTACCAGGCGGTGCGGATGAGTCCGTTCTTCTTACAGTGCACAGTCTATCTTGCCCTTATAAAGGGGTTGGGTCTTCGCCTAATATGGGCATCGCCAATCACAACGCAGGAAAGATAGTTACCTATTCTTTCTGCGTAGTAATTGGCTCATCCATATGAAGCTATGGGGAAGTGCCTTCCGTCGCGCCCCTTTTGTATCCTTCGTACCATTTCTTCCTACTACTATCATTTCGGTTACCTAAACTCTCCACTGTTGTCATATAATATATTGATTCTTTAACATACTCTATTTCCTATTTACTCCCACTCTCATTCTTCCTCCCCCTCTTCCAACCCCATTTCTCATTCTTTCATACATATTACTTCTTACACAGTCACTCAATAAAACCCATGACACCATCAAGTTGACATTTTTTATTACACTTTCCAACTCTCATTCATCTATATCCATTATTCTTACGTCTTTCTTTTCTCGTTCTTTTCCTGTCTATTCTGTCATTTACCTTCATACTTCATGATCCCTCTCTCTCATCCTGATAACTCCTGATTTTTTATCTACTTTTCTATCACTTTTTCTAAATCAATACTTCATAAATGCCCTCTCCACTCCTGATACCTAATTGGTTTCCATATACTTTTCTGTTGCCTGTCTTACTTCCTGAGATGCTAGTTTTTAAGCGGGTCTTCCTGATTGTGTGACCTGTGCTAACTTCATGTAATATGAAGCTGTTCTCTTATTGAACCATCCCACATGTTCCATGATTCCTCTAGTTGATTCCCCTGCCATATGCAATGAAATTGCACACCCCGCCCTGCATCCATGCAACGTCTCACCCTCATATCTGCCCATTTGCTCCAGATATCTCCTGAATGCATTATCCAATGCAGACGTAGATGGCGGGTCTGTTAACATGTGTCCCTCTTTCGACGTGGATCTGAAAAGGTACCCCCCCTTTCAAGTCAATAGAGAGCCATGCTGCTGTTCTCACATAATTGTCTAACGCTAAAACTGGACAAGAGGATGGGTCTCCTGTTGGCTCTAAGGTGAAAATATTCGTTCTTCCATTTCTCAATGTCTTACCAATGTCTTTTCGACGTGATTGAACAACAGTGCTCCTGATGGTAATCTGCTAACCTCATTAGTTCGGGAAGCCATTAAGTCCGAAACTCTATCACCTGCAAAATATAGTGTTTTGAAAATGGCTTGGTCTCTAGCTAAGATATAAATCTTTGTTGCTGATTTCTCAGCCTGCATTGTGTTATCTATGTGGTTACATATCTCCAAAATCTTAGGCAAAAAAATGGTTTTGCTTGTTGGGGAGTCCGACCTTGTCGCAACTGTTCTTCCGTTACTGCTTTTAGATACTTTTTCACGAGATGGCTAGCCGCTGGATTTCCCAAACCCAACCTATCATCCCATTGTCCTCCTCTACCTTCTTCATTGAAAATTGATCTAATATTCCCCACATAAGCATCTACCGTCTTAAAAGCTAATCGTTTCGGACAATCGCATGACTCTTGTTCTGTGCATGTACATTCTGCAACATGCACTTTTGTCTTACCCTGTTGATCCTTAAAAATCAAAAACTTCACTATATCCTCAGGTGTTGCTGTTTGCAAGTTTTTTAACGGGGATACAGATTTCAGAAATACTTGCAATAATTCTGCCAGAGCCTTTTTTTGTTTCTCATATGCTGAACTGTTATGAGCTCCCATTATTTCCTCAAATCTGCTATTAATCTTCTCCAAATTAACTTGAATTCTTTGTTTATTTTCGTCAAATTGTTGTTTCTGCCTAGGCTCTCCACACTTTTGACAGAAATTGTAATCAAAATCATTAGGATACCTACAAAAACTACAATTTATAGCTGGTAACCACACTCTAGCTGTATCCCACAACTTTATAATAGCCTGATTCAATGCTTTACTCTTTGCTTCTTGTCTTTGCCAAGCTTGTATTAGGTTTTGGTTGTCAACCCTTGCGTCAATTCGCTTATCTCTTACTGTATCCTGTACTGATAAGAGTGTACGTGTCAAAGCTTCTGTTTCCTTAATGGAAATATGCTCAATCGAGTCCTCTTCATCCCAATAATCTCCACACTGTATTGTACCCTTATCTAAGTCTATCACTCCTGCCCATCTGTAGCTGGAGGCATCTGTTGATAAGTGTATTACTTCATGTTTCTCTGGTTTCCAAGGCATGTGCCCCTCCCAAGTGTCTAGGAATTTCCAGTGTTCTATCTCCTTTCTAACATCCCCCTCTATCCTGACCATCTTCCCTGTCTTTCCCGCTTCCCCGATTTCCTTATACATCTCTCTGCAAAACATCCTTGCAGCAGGAACTGCTATCATGAAAGATGCTATCTTGCCTGTCAATTTCTGCAACAAACTAACTGGTACCTCTTCACGACTTAGACTGTAATCTCTTAGCTGTGCGAAGCTTTCCTTCTTATGAGTTAACAATCTAAATGCCAACATCACTGAGTCTATTCCCATACCTAAGAATATTGGCATTACCACTGGTTCCAACTGTGATTTGCTCAGCCCTGTTGTATAGCCCAGCTGTATCACTACACTGCATAAAATAAAACAAGCTGCCTGAGCTAACTCATAAAAAGACCATTGTGTCACCTTCCTACATTGTAGCTGTCCTGCATGTCTATCATCAATATACAATGATGCTGGTACTCCTAAAGACCTGATATCGTGCATCGCTACTAATCCTACTTTCTGATAGACAAACGCGCTGCAGCGCCAGCCGAATGCGATCGTGTTCGCAACGTATAGCCAATTTCCCCACTGAAAACCTACCAGAGGTTTGCTAGACTCGGGTATTAACAAATGATCATAGCCGCTTTTATCATCGCATACCGTTTGAAAGTGATGTCTTCCAACATATCTGGTAACGTTTAATATGCTATCTAACGTGAAGGGGCAATCCTTCATCCATTTGTTTAGATATCTGAGGTCTAAACACAGCCTTGGTTTATTAGGCTCTACTGTCAACGGTGACACTATGTAAGGCGGTTTTACATGCCCTACTCTGCCCCAAATTGAAAATGCTCCTGATACAATCCTGCTTCTGATAGTATCCGAGACGAACTTGGCAAATGGTATGCAGCTACGACTATTAGGGAAAAAGGCCGGGGGTGGGAAAGCGGAATCATATTTCTTTCCTTTAAAACAACCTGAAAAGGGTTGAATAAAATCTAACATATTAACACCATGATTAATCCACTTTCTCACTTCCGCCCCTTGTCCGTCTTGTTTTAAAATTCTATTCCAAGAGTCAGCCTGCTGATGTAGACCACCTGCTCTAAACGTATTCGGATCTCTAAACAGTAATGATTCTGCAGACGCCTTGATGTTTCCTTGCGCTACCGCTGTAACTGGTGGAGATACAATATTGGCACCATCCTTCTTCCATGTGGTCCAACCTTGAGATGTACTTAAGTGTTCCCAGTAAGCTTCTAGAGGATTAACTGGATATTAATATATAATTGTTCTTCATATTGTCTATTTATCACAACACCAGTTGTTACCTGAAAATTGAAATATGCCAAATAAAAACATTTTTCAAATGAGGGAAAAAAAACAACAACACCCAAACTATTGTATACCCAGTTATAAAAAAAACTTATAAACTATAACCAATTATTCTAACACGAAAAACCAAAAAAATGCTTCAAGACCAACACTTTTAGGAAAATACTCTTTTAATTACATCACAGTATAACATCACAACATTGTAGAACAAGTCACATGCGAAAAAGACGAAATACTTTTTATCCCAGGTATCTTCCTTTTTCATAATGCCGTTTTACATACAAATTCTGCCATTCTGCTATCTGTACTCGAGTATTTCAAAAATACGTTGAAAGATCTATTATCGAGTCACAGTACAAATTCCTGTTCAAACATCCGTTTCCGTCTCATCCATGAACCAAGCAAGTACATTTCGATATTAACGCCTAGTATTTCTAGGTTTGAACTGCTTTCCTTGCTGTTGCTGAGGGCAATCCCTTGCCCAATGCCCTCTTCCATAGCACGCAGCACACTGGTCCCTAGCCAACCTTCCCCAGTGCCCTCTGACCTGACGGTTATTGTTCTGCCTTAACATCACTGGAGGGTTAGGATTTTGCACCACATTAGTTTCGAAACCTTCATTAAGTACTTTCCATGATTTTACGAAGCTTGCTGATGTAGTAACAGCTTGTGCTCTTGCCTTTGAACCAAAATACCGCAGAATCAGATGGCGGAGGTATGGTTGTGCCTTATGTTGGTAAATTTTGTCTGCATATGCTTCGAACGACTCTACTTTGTCACTACCTTCTCTTCTTGCCACTGATACAATATTATCAACAAGTGCTAGAGCTCTGTCAGGTGAAAATACAGCGCTGTGATGTCCACCACAGTATGCTATCAAATCCTTGATTAAGGACTCTGTTGATGCAACTCCCGACTGGATAGCCTGCACCTGCTGTTTCAAGTCATCCAGCTGTTTTTGTAAGTCCTGGATCAACCAAAATTAAAAAAGGGGGACAGGGAAAATAAAAAATAAAAATAGAAAACAAGAGAAGAAAATTTTATTAAAGCGCCGTCGAAAATGTCTACACAATTTAACTACTTTCCCCTCACACACGGCATGTTATTTTTTTAAAGATTAGGAGGAAAGGAAAATTATCAACATCGAAAAATGCTCACACCGTCAAATGTAAACTTATACCACACATCTTACATCCAAATACTGTGCGAAGAAAAAAACAAAAGTTTACCTTGTAAACTATCTTAAGCACATAGTCACACACAAAAAAAACATTTTTCTTGGACATGACTTACAAGGATACAAGTCATCAGCATCACGACTATCGTGCGATATCTATTCTCTAATTTGTCCAAGAACCTTTCAAATGATTCAACTATTGTCCAACATCAATTTCCTTAAAGTTGCCTAACCAACCTTTCAAATGAATCAGCTACTGTCCAACAGTTTTTTTTCTCTCTACTTTGTCCAACAACCTTTCAAATGAATCAGCCACTGTCCAACAATTTTTTCTTTCTTTTTTGAGTTATCCAACCACCTTTCAAGTGATTCAGCTACTGTCCAACAGCTTTTTCTCTGAGTTGTCCAACAACCTTTCAAAAGATTCAGCTACTGTCCAACAGCCTTGCCTCAATAGCCTTGGGGCCCAAAAAGGGTGGCCTGGCTAGCCTGCAGGCTAGCCTGCTGGGCCCAGGCTTTTCCGTAAACCCGCTCCAGACGTGCTAGCCGCGGTTGCTACTCCTGCTCCCGCTGCCGTGCTGGCCGTGGCTCCTGCTGCCGCTATCGCGCCGGCCCCAACTCCCGCTCCTGAAGACGCGCTGACTGCGGTTCTTACTGCCCCTACTGTGCCGGCAGCTGCTCCCGTTCCTGCGTTGGCCGTAGCTGGTGTTCCTCCGGCCCCTGGCGTTCCGCCGGCTGCACCCGTTCCAGTGGGCCCCGTACCCTGAGCTCCTGATCCACTGGCGACTGGCCCCGGAATCTGGATACCGCTTCCCCCAGCTGGCGCTGTTCGCATGCCGGTGCCTCCGGGTTGCCGTCCCGCTGCCGCGGGTAACACGGGTACCTGTGACATCTAACAAATACACAGAATAAGCTCCTTTCCTCGCTGTACGGCGTGCCAACTCTCATAACCCAACCATTGCTCGCGCACGCCTTGAATGCGAGTAGAAAGGACCTCAGCATTTCGAAGGACGCCACACGTGCAACATGCAGACAACTTCTATTCAAATGCAAAATAACCTCTATCATTCCACAAAACCAAAAATGACACCAAATACAAGCTACCGTGTAAGGTTATAAAATAACCAAAATTTCTACTATACTCCCTGTTATGGCCACGAGAAACTCTGAGAAGTTCCTCTACACCAACCTTGCCGTTTTGCTTTGTCTGCGTCCCAGGAAATGCGTACTGGAAAATGCCGCCGCCGTGACACCGGCGTGGGGATGAGTCCGTTCTTCTTACAGTGCACAGTCTATCTTGCCCTTATAAAGGGGTTGGGTCTTCGCCTGATATGGGCATCGCCAATCACAACGCAGGAAAAATAGCGCATAGAACTCTCCAGTACATGGGCCCCCGATTTGCATCACAAAGGACAATAACTTTCCCTATGTTGTTGTCTGACTATAGGGAAATATGATGCTAACATGAGAGGCATATGCTAACATGATATACATTTGAGTGACTTTTACATACGATCCTTACGAGTTAGTGGTTCAACAAGTTTTTCTAGTTAGCTGTACTTGTATTGAATTTTTCTGTCAGTTCAGTCTAGTGACGCTGAAGAAGAGTGATGGATGTCACTCGAAACGTCCGGAAGTAAATCGTTTTTTATCCAGTTGTGGAGATTGAATTGTATTTGAACATTTATTATGTCATTTCAGGTTCCATACGTGCTGGGAAAACGGTGGCCATCGATAAATGAAAGGCATTGCAGACCGATGTTTCAATTGATAAGTGCTATCTGTTAGGCGCGGCTCATCTGGAAACATGTAATCGAATAAACCCTGATAGGCAGCTTGTGGATTGGAATCTGCAACGCAATCTTGACAGAGATTTGATCTGACCAGGACGAAGACTAACCAATAGAGCTCTGCCTACCAGCAGTACAAAGATGACGACATCAAATCCAGTCTACCAGTCAGAACACATCTCCCGCAAAACTTTAGAAGCTGTCTCACGTGGCAGAAAGAGGAAGCTGAGTGAGAGTAGCGAGGATGATATAACTGAGATGAACGAAGCTTTGATGCGAGCTGCCATCACTGACCACGGACGGCATCCCTACAGATACGGCATTGCTTCCGTCAACTTCAAGGGAGACACAAGAGGCACCGGCAATGCTGCTTTGTGTAAACTTCTGCTCGGTCAACTTCAAGAACAGTCACGCGTATCAGTCGTTTTTGTGCAAGAGTGTCCTTGGGCTGATCCAGTCAGTCAGCTTCAGCTGGGGGAAACGTTTTGCTACACAGGAGTAGTCAATGAAGCAGGGATAATCTGGAACAGCGATCTGTTTGAGCTAAAACGGTTAGACTCGTACAAGCTGATTGGAGACAAGTACCCAAATCTCATCCAACATCGAGGACGAATATGCATATTTATTTATTTATTTATTTATTTGGATTCTCCACACTGGAGGGTATGGCGGAACAGGTGTCAAAAGACACCTTTTCGAAGCCGCCATACCTTAAACATAACAATGATACATCAAATCATAATATACATAAATACAAGAACAGATATCATAATCAATGTAACATTCAAGTCAAGATAAATCAAGTTAACAACACACATACATTATGGGGTCTAGATCTATGAAATAGATATACAAATGCACATGTAGTAATAATATAAGGTAAAATTATCGTGGCCTTGTGGCAATGCAAGAGGCGCAACAGCATGCTAGTGACCATGTGCAAGCCTGCTCTAGCTTGAAGTTTTGTCGGAAACGGTTTTGCATAAATGTAGATAGTTTTCGTTTAAAGGCAGACACATCGGACGGGCTTGTGGCTGATGCTCCCAGCCCTCTGATTTCAACGGGAAGTTTGTTCCAAATTGTGATAAGTCGTGGAGTAAATGAGGAGGCAAATGAAGAAGATCTTACTCTCTGAGGGACTAACATGTGTGCCCTTGAACTACGTGGCGTTCTTGTAGGGAATGCAGCTAACCTCACTAGATCTGAATCATATACCTTTGCAAGGGACTTAACAAATACCACAACATCAGACATCTCTCTTTGGTAAGACAGTGGTAACAAGCCTAGTCTAGATAGTCTAGACTTGTAGTCCAGGTGTTCAGCGGAGGGCCCGAGGATGTATTTCGTTGCCCTTCGCTGTACACCCTCGATCAGGGCTGTGAGATTACGTGATGTGGGGCTCCATACTGATGAACAGTATTCCAAAACACTTCTAACAAGAGACAAATACAATGTCTTACGTATATCAGTGTTGGACTTGTAACCTATGGAACGCTTGATAAACCCAAGCATTTGATTAGCTTTGGCCACTGTTCTTATGACATGGCTATTCCATGTGAGGTTGGATTTTACTGTGATGCCAAGGTCGGACATGCTGTCCACTACAGTCAGGTTTGAACTTGACATGTGATAATCATATCTGATGGGGTACTTGGATCGTGTAAACCTTAACACTATGCATTTGGATAGGTTGAAAGTCAACTTCCACATTATGCTCCAGTCATGTAGTGAACAGATATCCTGTTGTAGTTTTGAACAGTCATTTGTGCTACGGATCTCTCTGAAACATTTGCTATCATCTGCAAAAAGTGCTGACATAGAGTTTCTAGCCGAGTCAGGTAGATCATTTATGTAAAGTACGAACAACAGTGGGCCTAGGATGGAGCCCTGTGGGACTCCGGAAGTGACGGTACGCCAATCAGACCGTACGCATATCTGAGATGTCAATCAAAGATCAGCCTACTGGACATGTAGCAAGTAGCAGCATCGCAATGGAGACGGAGCCGTCTGTCAAAGACTTCATCGCCATCTCATGGCACGGACCGCACAAGTGTACTGATGCACAGAAACATTTGATATTTCGTGACCTTCTTGCATTTTTCAAGACACTTACAGACGGGCAGAAAGCAGGTGTCATAGGTGGAGATTTCAACTTCAGTCTTGACCAGGCATGCGACAACATCGACATCAATTACCCTGGGCTGGCGATCCCTACTTCATACGGATGCGAAACAAACGCCTTTTTCATCTTCACCTCTGATTTGATCAACATTCTGCATGCCCAGCAACTGTCCTTAGACTATGACGCTGTAAGTGTGTACACAACACAGGACAGATACAGGGCCAGCACAGAGACGTGTACAACTCTCTCATCTTACCAAGTCATTGATCACAGTTCAGTCTTCGGGGTTCTAGATCTGGGAAGTCCCAATCCATTTTCCTCGCCATCCAAGATCAGACATAGGTAAAATGCATCAAATGACTCCTTTGATATCAGAAGAAGAATTCCACGACCTCATACCAGTATAATCTCAACTGCTCATTTAGTTTGAATAGTATATGTCTTATAATGCTAATGTCTGCATAATTTACATATTTAAAAAAAAGAAGTCCCCATCACTTAGCAATGAGATATTGCAGGTTTTATTGATTGCTTAGACCAATATTCTTGTCAGCACAATCTGCATCGATTAGCCATCTTCCCTCCAAAAAACGTACGTAACGCTTCATCAGGAAGCTATTGCAGCCTTCCTTGCTGCTGAACCATTATCTAGAAGTATTTGACAATAGTTTAAGTTTGACTTAGTATAATGACGTTTGGCCTAGTACAATGGTCCCCTTTTGCATTTCTTGTCCTGGTATATAATAGCCATGTTATGAAATATTCTTACAAAGATGCTATTGACGTATAAATGAATAAATGATTTCAATCACTCTTGCTCAAGGAAAATAGCAAAACAGGATCCAACAGCCACGACTGGACAGCATATAGGAAGGGTACGGATAAAACAAGAGGAACAGCAGACCAAAGAGAAGATCAGACAGGCAGAACAGAAACTTGAACAGATGCAGCATCACAGTGAGATTCAGGAGGCCATGGTCAGCAGCCTTCGTGCAGAGGTCACAAGGTTACGGGACAAGGACGAGCGGGCACAGAAGGTCCTGCTGGACCACAAGCAGGAGATACAGCAGCAGATGGAACAGCAGACCAAAGAGAAGATCAGACAGGCAGAACAGAAACTTGAACAGATGCAGCACCACAGTAAGATTCAGGAGGCCATGGTCAACAGTCTTCATGCAGAGGTCACCGGGTTAAGGGAAAAGGGCGAGCGGGCACAGAAGGTCCTGCTGGACCACAAGCAGGAGATACAGCAGCTTCAGGAGGCTAATGTTTCCATGGCAACCCGTCTGGAAAACTTTGTAGAGGAGAACGAGAAGCTCAGAAGTCACGTCGTGCTTCTTGGGGGCGAACAACATGGTATCGTTTAATCTTACTGTTATTTTGTAGCTCTGTTGTTAGTTGTTTTCACCTTGTATTATGCCAAAGATATGAGTGAATAACGGTACATATTCTCATGATGTATTAAAGCTGATTCATCTAGATCTACAGGACAACGGAAACTGAACAACCCGGTAAAGCTTCCATTCAAGTTGCTATCGTTTTGCAGTTTAATATTTATGGCCTAAATGGTGTTCTAATAGGTGGATAAATAGGTCTCTATCCAAGTCGCATGCTTCGTGAAAATCTACAGGACGAATGGAGTTGACATGTGGGTTTCAATCTCTTATCCATAACCTGTAGAACTCAATCATTTGCATTCTTTGTCCACAGCTGACGAACAGACGACTGTGGTATTGGAGCGGACCATCCTGATGTTCACTGAAACCGTCCTGCGGAAGTTCAGACAGAGCAAACCAAACCTACAGGAGACAGAACTGGNCTGCTTCAGCAGGCAAGTGTGTTCTTACAGCTGCTAGTTTATAACATCAGCAAATAGCAAAACAGTAGATCTATCTTTGGTTGTATTTTGGTTGTAATTGTCACATGAAGTTGTTGTGCTGTGTGCCTCGAGTTTTCTCATCAATAAGTTCAATGTGCATTGGGTCTTTATTCCATTCCCTCAGACTGTATCGGCTTACTCCTTTGCTTCTTTATGGCAGAGAAATACCCTATTCCAAAACATTCTTGTGTAGTCAGAAACAAGTTGAATCATTGAATGACTTTTAGGCTGATTTACTTATCACAGTATGAAACTCATATTCCCGAACCTTGTCCGTTTTACAGAGAGCAACCTGCTGACCAAGCTGAGCTGCAGACTTGGTTCTGACTGGCGGCGGCTGGGAGCTGCGATGGGGATCCCACAGTCACGACTGGACAGCATACAGGCAGGGTACAGCAACGCCATCCAGCGGGCCTGCAATGTACTGACGGTCTGGATGGGTGAAGGGGACCACGGACTTCCGCACGACCTCAAGCAGCTGGAGACAGTCTTAAGAGACTTGGACAGGGCTGATCTCTTAGACATTGTGAAAACTGCCTGTAAGGTATGTATGGTTAAGGAGTCTTAGAATTCATGAACAGGGCTGATCTAAGTCATTGTGAAAACTGCCTACAAGTTACGTATGGTTAAGGAGTAGAGTCTTAGAACACGTCATGGCCATAAGTACAGGGCTGATATCTTAGACATTGTGAAAACGGCCTACAGGGTGCGTATGGTTAAGGAGCGGAGTCTTAGAACAGATGCACAGGGCGTATCTCTTAGACATCGTGAAGATTTCCTACAAAGTACGTACGGTTAATACTTATGTTCATGGTTGATTACTTGAAGATGCAATATGTACTATTCTCAATGGGTGTTAAAACATATGGACATAACTCTGTGAAATTGTGAGAACTGCCTACAACTTAGTACAATGTTGTTTGGTTCTGTAGTATCAGGAGACATTCACAATATCTCATCATCATCGGTCGGCTGCTACGCATTGTAAGTTTCTTCCAGCCCCGTTTGTCAGAAGCAAGAAGACGGATCTGTCAAGGGGCGATCTGGCAATGCATGATGAATCACAATGTCTATCATAAGGTCATAATTTCCAACTCAGTTTAAACCCTGTATTTTCTTGCCACCAGGAGTACATAAAGGAGATGCCGGAGGTGGAGGTGGAACCCGAGGCTTCTGTGGATGAGCAGGGAGTTACGACATGGTGAGGCTGGTTCAGTTGTCATGTAATGCTGTGATTCAACATTTAGATTACGGCAATTGTACAAAATTCCAAGAAACCGTTTGGTCAGGTTCTTCAAGTCATTCTAAGGAGCGTATAACTGCATGAAGGTTTGATTGTTGCAAAATTAACTCCGACAACATTTTATCATATCCGCCAAGGAGGTTATGGTTTTGGGTGGTAGGACAAGGATTCTGTTGTTGCATGTAACCGATGGATAACTCTGTTGGATATTACATGTTGTATCGATGGCTGATTCTGTTGGATGTTGTATTGGTGACTGATTGGTGACTGTTGGTTGTTAGGTCTGTCCAACTGCCCGGCCGGGGGAAGTATGTGTGCAAACAAACCGACCTGGGGGTCGTTACCCCCTGCCCTGTCCAGCTGACCTACAGGACAGTGAACCCGTCTGAGCACTGGCCGGAGAACGAGGACTGGGAGCTGATTGGTCCGCTCTTCCACATCCAGTGTAACCATGGCGACGGCGTACCCGTGGAGCTCCTCCTGCCGCACATCCTGGACCTGACACAGGAGGATGGGAGTGGTGAGGGCTTTGGTTTTACGCACGCTGATTTGTCAGTACTGCAGTGCAAGTTGCATTAGAAAGCTATGAGGATTGTGGTATTTGGAATTAGTTCTTCTTCAGGACATCGCTTTTGTCCTCGTCTTTAGTCACTGACAGAAAAGAAAACCTGGTCAGTCTAACATAAAATATTTCGGCAATGAAATACGATCTGCTTTGTGCAGGAAAGGTTGCACGCAAGGTAAGATTTTTTTTCCAATTGGGGGTTCACTGGTCCGTATTCTAGATATCAAATTCGCTATTTGTCGTTGAATGACGCCATGTTATATACGACGTCTTTTCTTCTTATCATCTCATGACCAGTACTGCATTTTCTCCCCACAGCTCTCACCACGGATGAGGCCAAGGCTGCCCAAGTTGTGGCGGGAAACACAACACTTCACCCTGCTGACGTCACGCCTACCCACGTCATCACCAGGCATGAGAAGGGAAGTTTGTGGGCTCCTGTGCTGCAGAAAGTCCGAGCCCTCATCTGGCCCAGGAGGGGTCTACTCACGCTGTTTAAAACGTCTATCACTCAGAACGCTGTGGACGTGAAGGCTCACATCGTCTCAAACACGAAGGACATTGTCCAGGTGTGTCATTGTTATCATATTTGTGCTGTAAACTAATGAGTTTTTGTACTCATAAAATCTATTTATCTATTTCCTTCTGCTTTCTTTCGCCAGGGTAGCTCTCTCGTTCTCATAGGCATTGCTTTTCGGGGAGGCCCTGGACATCTACACTTTTTATACAAAATACAATATTTACATAACAAAGACATATCCATCGTCAAATCAGTAGCTGAAACATAGCATAATACTGTTGATGTTGACCAGCACAATAGATCCATGCCCTAACAGTGTACTGCATGTATTGTTCAGGCATTGAAGGAAGACATGTCCCAGCTTGACCCCAAGTTCTACTGGTGGGACTCCATCACCTGCCCGGGTCTCCGGCCACACCAGATCTACTGTCTGCAGGCGGCAGTGGAGGACGGAACCCTGGACCTTGCTGACCCGGAGGTGGGTTTTGGATGGTTGATAATAGCAATAAAGAGTATCGCATGGTCTTTGGCGAAGGCTAATTGCAAGAAAACAAATAAAGCAGGTAAATCTGAGTTCCTTCGTTTTACAATTTTTGGAAACTTTGAAGGAACAGTTAAATTAATCAAGATAGTGTAGTAGAGACAAACGTGGTTATCCCGCACTGTTTGGGTTTAGTTAATTTATTAATCAGTAAATCAAGGGAAATTCAAAATACATGCAGTCCCGAATGTTTTCCAACTGTCTTTCGCGACAAACAGGTGTCTTTTTATTGTCAGTAAGAGTTAAACGATTATATATTTCAAACCACTATATTAGCCCCCTAACGGACTGGAGTATGAAGACACTCTCGACTACAACAGGATCTACCCGTCATTCCACATGACGGTCCAGAGACATCCGGACAGT
>NC_049997.1:5431551-5432434 GCF_000003815.2 Branchiostoma floridae | reverse complement strand
ACGACGTATGTCACTTTTACTCGAAGTCACGCGGCCAGGGTAGTTTTATTGCATATTGAAGAACAGTGAAATATTTCTATGATAGACATTGTTGATCCATGATTAATTGTGATAGCCAATAAAATTGGAGAACGTAGCGGAACTCGAATAGGAACTATATCCTATTATGCTTATCATCTTTCATGGATTACAGATAGAAAGAAGAAAAGCAAAAGGCGACATGGAAGCCAGCTCAGTGACAGCCCTCCAGACGGACGAGCAAAGCAAGGTATCAATAAACCCACGTTTATGAAGTACGCAAGGTGTGTGTTTGTCAATATTGGCAGCTAAATCAACAACTGGATCAATCCATCCTCCTACGCAGGGACATCCAACAGCCAAACCGCCTGTCTGGATGTGCCCTGCTCTTTCAACCGTCACCTTTAGTTCCTGACCGCCCTGATTATAAATATTAATGAGCTTACCCTTATATATGGGAGACCCGGCTTTTGAAAACGGAAAGCCTATCCTCTGATTGGCTGACAGCTGGTTTTGGGGGGGACGTCCACAGGAACTAAGAGTCACGGTTAAAAGAGCAGGGTTCATCTAGACAGGCGGTTTGGCTGTTGGATGTCTCTGCGTAGGAGGATGCATCAATCACACTTAGAAAATAATTATCAATGAAAGAAGCTGGTGAAAAATTACACTTTCCAATCCGGTAAGAAAAGAGGGCGGGTAAACTAAACAGGCACGAAATTCGCCTAGCGAAGCTATCTTAATCTGTAATCAGTCGCGTCGATTATTCCAAAACCAGATGAATATCTGAATTTTCTGTTGACTAGGAACAGTTTGCAAGAACCGCCAAGGGGGCAACGCAATAGATTCCCTTCCCTTGCACGAAGAA